>NC_142935.1:83596728-83624228 GCF_046866305.1 Octopus bimaculoides
GATGGTCATTGACGAATAAATGAAGTATTTCCTGAATTCAAACTTCTTACTCAGGAAACATTTTTAAAGGGTCGTTAGACCTACTCGAAGCAGTATCTGTATTACCCTCAAACTGAACCTAACATTTTTAAAATAGGAAAAACATTTCTATAGTCTGAGGTGCACTACTCCCCCAGAATACCCGGATGATTATGGCTGGAATGCCATTCGTTATAGGCATACTGAACCAATGCTGTCATAAGATTAAACAACAACAATATCTTTATGTGAACTACGGTCAACTATAGCAACTAGGCTAAGAAAATATCTGACCAAAGATCGGGGTGGGGAACATTTTTATGATATCCAGAATAATTGTCGTGAGGAATTCCCATGCTTTCTGTAAGATTCTCACAAATCCTTAAATATGTCAACCCACTTTATTAGCAGTAGCGGTTTCATCTTAATCAATCCTTCCCTTCAGAGAAACGCCATACAATATAGCTGATGCTTTCGTTCTCCAAAAATGATAATATATCAGTTTGACACTTGCAGTATTTCTATATCAACCACTATTATAAACTGCTATAGACGACTACTACTACTACTACTACTACTACTATGTGCATCGTTTAAATGTATTCGAATAGCTACTATTTATCGTTTTCTTTAAATAATCCGATGAATTACATACACTAACACGTATACACATACATAACACAAGTGCGCGCACACACACACGCGCGCGCGCACACGCACGCATAAATCCAACATGTACATACAAACTTCCCTACACGAGTTTACATACGGGCACACACACATACACATTATATGCACGCAGGTTTATAAACCTGTACACTAATGCATATTATATATGTGAGCATACAGGGAGAGAGAAGGGGAGTAAAAGAGAAAGAGAGCGATATGCACACACATACATGCACGTACACACACATGCACACACACACACACATATATATATATATATATATAGATAATATATGTATATATATATATATGTATATATGTATATATATATATGTGGGTATATATATGTATATATATATATATATATATATGTCTATATATATATATATATATATATATATATATATATATATATATATATATATATATATATATATATATATATATATATATATATATATATATATATATATATATATATATATATATTATCTATACTAAAAATGACAATACAATAAGAACGTAATGGCGGTAATTTTTTTTTATGTTTTCCATTTTTTAATGTAGAAAAGCTATAGCACAAAGAACTGAAAGAATCTATTTTATTATCATCGGCGTAATAACAAGAAATATGAATGTTGGAATCTATAAATGGAGACAGAAGTTATTCTTGGACGAATTAATCTACCTGAATGCGTGTGTTTGCGTGTGTGTATGTGTGTATAGATATAGATATAGATATATACACACATACATGCACCTACACGCATGCACACACACTAAACACGCACACACACACACACTACACACACACACGCACGCACGCACACACACTCACTGCAAACGATCTTGTTATAACAAAAACTGGAGTTAATGGAAATTCAACAGAAGACAATAAGAAAGTAACGTTGATAATAACAACGGAATTGATTTCAAAAACTGTAAAATGTATTCAAACTGTTTACTTTATTCAAATGGTGTTTAGAAATGGCTGCTAGCTTCTGGGAATTTTCTATGCAGCTATTTGGTAATTCAGTTGATTCAATCATTTGAAAAGCTGTGGTCAAAAATTCTAATCATGATCTACGTTATATATATATATATATATATATATATATATATATATATATATATATATATATATATATATACATATATAATATATACACCCACACACACATACATATATAATATATACACACACACATATATATGTATGTAGGTAGGTGTGTCTGGATATTACAAAACCACGCTGTAGGTTAAACAATAATGTAAATGCATTTCTTCTATGCTTTTGGTGTACATAAAAAGGAGTGAGTCTCCTAACGGACCGTTCTACCGCTCTTCAGAGAAGACGCGCCCAGATTCTTTCACTGGTCAATAGCATAGAACATTCAACTTGTACATACAGTAGTCATAAATTAGGACAGTACGTTAGTGTGTAGCCTAATTTGCATATTTCTGCTTTTGATGTCTCCTCATTAATTGAAGAATATTTGTTTGTGCACAATACAGTGTAAATAATTAGAACGTGAATAAATTTAAATATCAAAGCCTTGCTGTAATCGAAAAAAGAATGTAAACACACACGTGCTGGTTCGTGATGAGAATCCCCGGCCTCTTTTTATCTGCGCACCAAAAACGCAGAAAGAATATGCTTGCATTCTTATTTCACATACAGGAAGGCTTTGTAACATTAAACTTTATTTTAGTTCTTTTGAATCACGGTGTATTGCTTGCTTCTCTGTGTGTGTGTATTTGTGTGTGTGTGTGTGTGTGCGTGCGCGCATGTGTGTCGTTGTTTAGCTCAAGAGCAAGCCTATGCTTATCAAATACGTCCCCGCCGTGAACTGCTCATTTTTGCGTATCTCTTTCTTTACTCCTTTACTTGTTTCAGTCATTTGACTACGGCCATGCTGGAGCACCACCTTAAGAGGTTCTTCTTTAGTTGAAGAAATCGGCCCCAGGACTTTTTCTTTGTAAGCCTAGTATTTATTCTATCGGTTTATTTTGCGGAACCGTTAAGTCACGGGGACGTAAACACACTAACATCGGTTAACAAGCGAAGGTGGAGGGGGACAAGCATAGACACAAAGACACACATAAATATATAAATCTGGCTGTATGGTAAGTAGCTTGCTTACCAACCACATGGTTCCGGGTTCAGTCCCATAGCGTGACACCTTCGGTATGTGTCTCCTACTATAGTCGTGGGTCGACCAAAGCCTTGTGAGTGGATTTGGTAAACGGAAACTGAAAGAAGACCGTCGTGTATATGTGTGTGTGTGTGTGTGTGTGTGTGTTTGTGTGTCTATTTGTCTCCCCACCATTGCTTGACAACCGATGTTGATGTGTTTATGTCCCCGTAACCTAGCGGTTCGGCAAAAGAGACCGAGAGAATAAGTACTAGGCTTACAAAGAATAAGTCCTGGGGTCGATTTGTTCGACTAAAGGAGGTGCTCCAGCATGGCCCCAGTCAAATGACTGAAACAAGTAAAAGAGTATATATACATATACACACACACACACACACACACACACACACATATATATATATATATATAGAGTTATTAATATTTCTAAGTCTCTCTAAAGGAGACTACGGCAGCGGTACTGGAAATTAATAGTTATCGCCAAGCCAACATGGCAGTCCCAAAGTTAGGACGAAAGCTGCCGTGAATTAGCGCCAAGAAGCCATCGCCTCTAGCTAGCTATGTGACACACGAAACCTGTGTCCTTTATAACCTTCGAACAGGGGAGATCAGCAGTGTCCCCCTGCTGGTTTGGCATCTGCAGACTAGACTAGTTGCCGTAGTCTCCTTTAGAGAGACTTAGAAATATTAATAACTCTATTTCTGAAAACCAGTGGATAGATTCCACTGAAATTAGATAAATAACCTTCGAGCAGATAGTCAGCAGCGCCGCCTGGCTAAGGCTTGGCTACTCTGCATTGACAAGGGGCAACACCCTGAAACTAGTCTAGTCTGCAGATGCCAAACCAGCAGGGGGACACTGCTGACCTCCCCTGTTCGAAGGTTATAAAGGACACAGGTTTCGTGTGTCACATAGCTAGCTAGAGGCGATGGCTTCTTGGAGCTAATTCACGGCAGCTTTCGTCCTAATTTTGGGACTGCCATGTTGGCTTGGCGATAACTATTAATTTCCAGTACCGCTGCCGTAGTCTCCTTTAGAGAGACTTAGAAATATTAATAACTCTATTTCTGAAAACCAGTGGATAGATTCCACTGAAATTAGATAAATAACCTTCGAGCAGATAGTCAGCAGCGCCGCCTGGCTAAGGCTTGGCTACTCTGCATTGACAAGGGGCAACACCCTGAAACTAGTCTAGTCTGCAGATGCCAAACCAGCAGGGGGACACTGCTGACCTCCCCTGTTCGAAGGTTATAAAGGACACAGGTTTCGTGTGTCACATAGCTAGCTAGAGGCGATGGCTTCTTGGAGCTAATTCACGGCAGCTTTCGTCCTAACTTTGGGACTGCCATGTTGGCTTGGCGATAACTATTATATATATATATATATATATATATATATATATATATATATATATATATATATATATATACATACGATGGGCTTCTTTCACCTTCCGTCTTCCAAATCCATTCACAAGGTTTTGGCCGGCCTGAGGTTATAGTAGAAGACACTTGCCGAAGGTGCCAAGCAGTGGGACTGAACCCAGAACCATGTGGCTGGGAAGCAAACTTCTTACTACAGTCACACCTGCGCCTATCATGAATTAAATTTTCTATTTCTTTTTTTTTTAACTGCAGTTTGTGAGTTTGAGGGCAGTTTTGGCTGCTACTTAAAAAGGGTGAGTAACCCGTAGATGTTATCTCATGGCTTACAGATTTTAGCTTGAGCATAAATTTTGGGATATGTATGTGAGTGTGTGTGTGTGTGTGTGTGTGTGTGTGTGTGTGTGTGTGTGTGTGTGTGTGTGTGCGCGTATTATATTATATTATATTATATTATATTATATTATATTATGTTATATATAAAGATGGCTATCAGTATTTACGGTGCCCCTTTCATTTCCGAGATCAAATTTCACTACGGTCAACATGAGAACAACAATAGTGTCTATAATATGCCTTACCCCTTGATTGTTATTCTTTACCTCGTAAGAATAATCAATATTGTATTTCAATGGAGATCCAGAATCACTTTTGAATAAGGAAAATGAAAAACAACAAACAAACCAAATCCAAAACTGAAATATGAGAGAAGCATGTATGGTGGAGGTGTCTATCTCAGAAATTACGAGGTTATTTTTTAAATTCAGCAAGTTTCATAAGAAGGAGAATAAAATATTGAGATGGTTCATGGATAGCAGTGTTAAATCGATAGCTATAAGATTGTTCGTCAGCGCTCTGATATTAATATCATGTGTGATGGGAGCTTTATCTTCTTAGATGTCTGTATAGAGCAAGTGATCATAAATGGAAAAGCTCTTCCTGAAAGTAAGGCTAAATTGATTCATCGATAATATAATTTTAACAGAAAATAACTTGGCAGCTGGGTGAATCGTGTCGTAACAAATATACACAACTGGCTAAACTAGCTAAACTAAACATTGTGGTTTGTCTTGTTTATTTTTCTGAGCGTTGTAGTAAGTTGAATAGAAACCACAGTTGCTATACGATGTTGTTATCAACTTAAATTAGGCCACAATGATATGCCGTTACCAATTTAACTGAAACCGCAGTTCCCATATGTGTTGTTACCAACTTAAATGAGACCATAGTTGCTATGTATTGCTAACATCTTAGAAGTAGCCACAGTTATATGATAAATTGTTACAAAGAAGGAACGATTTAAATCCCAGGTCGAATATAAATCCCAGGTCGAATATAAAAAGAGAGGGGTGTCATGGTCTACGTGATGACTTTTACATTCCCTTTTTTCTTGATACACACACACACACACACACACACACACACACACACAATACAAAGCAAAACAAACACATGCAGCACAACACACACACACACAACACAACATATAACACACAACACTACATATAACACACAACACACAACACACACACATAGATAGATAGATAGATAGATATCTAGAGAGAGAGAGAGAGACATACATATAAACATACATACACACATACACATACATACATACATACATACATACATACATACACACATACACATGCATGCATACATACATACATACATACATACATACATACATACATACATACATACATACATGTAAATATTCTAATATTCTTTGTTTCCTTTCTGGACCCCTACCGTACAGTTTCAGTAGTATAATAGCTTTGTTTTTCTATGAGAAGTGGTTACTTAGCCCTTCTCCGTTTCGGAATGTTGAGTCGACGCTAGCGATTCTTTTAACCAATCCATAAAGAGGGGAACAATGAAAAAGAATAACTGTCCCAAGTATTTGACAGCTATTTTATTTATTGATCCTGTATGTATGAAAGACTAAGTTCATCTCGTCGGGATTTCAACTAAGAGTGCAGAGAGCAGAACAAAATTCACAGAATTTATATAATATTACTCCTTTAAAGATCAGAGGTCAGAAGTCATTGTCAAAATAGTTCATTGTCATTTAGACAACAAACTATTGTAGTAGAACCTATTCTTTTTGCCAATTTATTGACTGTGATCATAATTAGGAGGAATAAGTGAAATGAAGTGGGTAACATGAACTCGACTTACCGAGGTTGACCAGTGTTCTGCCATATCTATATCATTCACATTTTCAAGTGGATAAATTAATGAAACAAACCAACGGTATACCTGAGAGAAATAGCAGGCAAATCTCTGATATCATCCTCGTGCCTTACAAAATGGGACACATTGTAAAATGCAGTAACAGTTGCTTGAAAGGGGAACTAGGCGGTCACTGACGGAACACATTTGATCATACGTCTGCTCGGTAATGGCTAACCTGGGATAAGATGGCAACAGCAACAAGATCAAGTAACTATATAGAAGGGCTTGTATTGGGCATATTGTTCATACTCATAACCAGTATGTTCCAAACGAACATCTTATCTTTCATGTAAACAACCACATATAGATCTCTACATCCCACATCTTTTTACGCCCCTCATTTTGTATGTCCTAATTCTCTTGATATCTTAAATCTCTGTATGTCCTAAACCCCCCTTTATCCGAATTCTCTGCATATCCTATATCTCTCTTTATCCTAATTCTTTCTATGCCCTAAATCTTTATGTCCAACTTCTCTTTATGTCCTGAATTTATGTCCCAAATCTCTTATCCTAAATTTCTCTTTATTCTAAATCTGTGTATGACCTAAACCCGTGTATTTTCTAAATCTCTATGTATCCTAAATTTCATCATATTCTCAATTTCTCTTTATCTTAAGTCTCTCTATATCTCTGTATCTTTTATATCTCTCTATGTCCTAAATCTTTCTATATCGTACATCCTTGTATGTCCTAAATAAACAGTATGTCTTCAATATCCTAAAGGTAGAATGGCAGATAGGCTACTCTTAATACCACAATAATACTAAACATTAGGAAGGCGGTGAGCTGACAGAACCGTTAGCACGCCAGGCAAAATGTTTAGTAGCATTTCGTCTATCTTACGCTCTGACTCCAAATGCCGCAGGAGACAGTTTTCCCTTTCATCCTTCCAGGGTCGATAAAATAAGTACCAGCTGAGCACTATAGTCGTTGTAATCGACTTACTCGAAATTGCTATGCCACAATTTGAAACTACTATTGAATATTAAGATAAATGTATAATGAAGGTATCTTGTAAAATGCATTATGATATGCATAAAATGTGTAATCTATGAACTGTAGTATAAATACATATATTCTTTAATTAGCTTGGCTTCATAGCATTTGAACCCAGTGCTGAAACTTTATAAAGTGCTCATCCAGTATGTAATGCTTCAACTACTCACATCAGTGAAATGTAATGATATATTACATTGTGTTTCCCAGTTAATACAAAAATAACTGCGCTCTCAAAATTTTAGTGTCTTTCTCATAGACATAATACAGAGCTAGCAGCATAACATGACCAGTTATCCACGGATCCTAGTCACTCAGTCAGTGACAATTTTTAAAAAATTAATCAATAAAAGTGTACCTGGGTAAGAAAACATTTATCTACAAGGACAGGGAAAATGTTTCCCACCGCCTTATTCGTCCTATTGTTTCCAGGATCCTAAGCATATATTCTCAATAATTTCTAACGTGGACAGTGGAGTGGCAGAAACGGTGAGATACTGAACTAAATATCTTATGGAATTCAGTTATATCACTTTATAAACTGAGTTCAAAACCAACCGATGACGACTTTGCTTGTTATCCCTCTCAGGGTTCATTAAAAGGATTATCAGTCAAGCAATAGAATCGATTAAACACTCTTCCAAAATTTGTATCAGAGTTGAAAATCGATTCTTGAATTATATTCTATTGCTTATGACATTTCAGGTAAACATTGAGGGTGCTGGCTATACTCCGTCTCGGAATGCAGGAGTCGATGTCTCGTGAAATGATTTGTATATTAATATGGTTGTACATTTACGATTGTACATTTATAATTATATAGCAGGAGGCCTATGTGGAGTGTTGTATGATTATTAGGTCCGGAATTAAAGAGGATAGTTTCTCTAATCTTACGCCTAGTCATATCTAATATAAACATAAAATTGAGCTTTGAGTTCATATCCTCTATTTCACACTCGACCAGAATTAACATCACCATCGATTAAGAACAACAATAGATTAGCAGGTTCGATTAGCAAGCCTAAAAGTTATAATAATGGTTTTAATAAAATCCTCTCTCTTTCTCTCTCCCTCTCTCCCTCTCTCTCAAAACATACACACAAAGCACATACGCACACATGTATGAGTGTGTGTAGTGTGTGTAAGTATACGTATACATATACTTACATGTATGTACGTATACATGCATACGTATATATAGATAAATATATACGTGTGTATGTATGTATGTATATATATATATATATATATATATATATATATATATATATATATATATATATATATATGGAGAGAGAGAGAGGGGGGAGAGAGATCCAACAGTTGAATTAGAGAGTTGGTTTAAGTCCTTTATTATAACATCATAAATCACATAGTCTTAACGCGTGTTTCACTATCGAATGCTTGTATGTTATGCAGTAATCATTTCGTGGACGATTGCATTATAACATTGAAATGACAGAAAAAAATCCCAATTCTATCCATTATTATTTGCTAACATCAGATGCTACTGCAGTAAATGAATAATCCTGCGACAAACTGGCTTCCCGTTGAGATGATATATGATTTCGATCGCTTATATGCCATAAAAACTGGGTAACCTTATAAGTACAAAGATTCGACACAGTACTCACACGCATACACACTCACTTACATTAATCGTTAAAAAAATTTCAGGTATAGGTATCATTATATAGTGAGGATGAAGTAATTTTAAAGCTCTGTTTATATTCTTATAGTAGAGATATATCTTACTAACTATGTTATATGCAATAAACCTCGAGTCAACCGAAAGATTGTACTCCACTATAGTTTATTATTTTACTAAGGCAGAATTGTATTATGTAAATGACTTTAAAATTTTATGCTTGCACGAGAAAAAGCATTCCTGTTTTAGATTAAGTAATTCATTGTTACCTAATAAAATATGAAACGTTTCATTAGAGCAAAATCTGCATTCTTTCTCGTTTCCAGTGTAAGAAGTGTAGTTCGTATTTTGTAGTTTTTATTTTGTTAAGATTAAATATGCCCTTAACTAATCGATTAAGTTTATATTCCTAAGGCTGTGTATATGTAACTTGTTATGGCATGTAAAGGATCTAGTCCCATATAATACTTGGTATTCGTTTGATGTAGTGACACTACATGTGTAGATAACATTGTGAACTAACCAGTTACCCCAACGATACAAATGAAAGTCGTTCTAGACACAATTTAAGACATTATTTTGTTAAACTGACTTGCGTCCGTGTGAGTCTGGACCTTCAAGCTAACTTTTGTTTTTATTATATTAAGAGTATTATTTTCACTGCTTATGTAAAGAGTTTGAATTCAAGTATTTTAGGATAAGAATTATTAGGTTGCTTTCTTTCATTATTTTGTTAACTAGGTTTACAGAATTATCATCTTTGTATTATGTTCCATAACTTCGTTATAATTCATTTGATAACCACTGAGAAGGATGATAGTACTTGAGTTGTGGGTGTGTGATATGATCTCTGTGTAACTGTTTTCATTATTCTGAATCTCACCGAGATTAGGGTTATCCAGATAAGTAGGATGAACGAGAGTGTTCCTGTTATTTTGTTTTCGAGTGCACTATAATATCCGAAAGATCTGATGTTTTAGACATAAAGAATTTAACGATACGATGATACTTGTAGTTACAAGGAAAGTTTTAGTTTGCTTAGAAACAAATTACATTACTCTTTTTCTTTTTAATATTTCGACTTTTTTCCTTGTGCGATAGTTCTTTTATAGGAGCAATATCTTTATGGATGGAAAATTAAAATATTGGGTCCACGCATCGCTGTACAAAGTGAAATCGGGTAAAACGAGTGAGATATCATTATTGATATTAATAAAAACACTCAAAATTTAAACAATTATTTATTGAAATAGAATACGATACTTGTGTATGCATGTACAGACAATCAGTCAAACAAACAGACAGGCAGTTACAAAAACAGACAGACAGACAGACAGACAGATAGATAGATAGATAGATAGATAGATAGATAGATAGATAGATAGATAGATAGATAGATAGATAGATAGATAGACAGGTTTTTATGTTACAGTTCATCTCGCGTCGTAAACCACGAGTGGCAAGAAAAGAGACTTCAGAATTAAGTGTAAATAAGTGTGTGCACGTATGGAGGCAGGTGTGGATATTACATACGTATGCACACCCGTATAACCCGTATACACGCATATATATATATATATATATATATATATATATATATATATATATATATATATATATATATATATATATGTATATAACTGAGAATGTGTGTCTGTCTGTGTGCATCACTAAAACTCGAGAACTATCCAACCGATTTCATTCAAATTTTATATATGCCTTACTTAGGGTCCATGCAGTGTCATGGGCCAAAGAAATTTTCAACCTCTTGCCTAATGCGAGCCTGGAGCAATCTCTTATCTCTTATACTATTTCAGTATTACGTGTCAAAAGTGAAACAATAACATCTCCATTGTAATGTGATAAAATACTTTCACTTTTAATAGGTTTCATTATTATTACTTTCATTTTGTATATATATTTACTTTCATTTCTATAATTTTAACTGTGTATTTATATCCGTTTATATATATATATATATATATATATATATATATATATATATATATATATATATATATATATATATATATACAAATATATCTATCTATCAATCAATCTATATATCTATCTATCTATCAATCTATATATATATATATATATATATGTTTTTCTTTGGGCATGAGGATGGCCTCAGAGATTCTAAGGTTTAGAATTCTATATATATACAAAGATATAAATATGTACAGAGATTCTAAGGTTTAGAATTCTATATATATACAAAGATATAAATATGTACATACATATATATATATATATATATATATATATATATATATATATATATATATATATGTATGTACATATTTATATCTTTGTATATATATAGAATTCTAAACCTTAGAATCTCTGAGGCCATCCTCATGCCCAAAGAAAAACAAATATCAACAACAGAAGAGTTACAAGAAGCTAACTGGTTGCTCTAGCAACACCTTTCCGTACATGTCCACTCCAAACGCGCTCTCACACACGCACATCGGCAACATTCGTCAATTTCTTGAAAATGGGGTCATAACCCCAAAATATTGAATGCAAGGTAAGTCTACATTTATTCATATATTTGTTTTCTTGGGATTTACCTTGCATTTACTTCGCATTGTTCTGGTCTTACCACAATCCTTTATGCAATATATTCTACACAATGGTTCATAGTAATTATTCCATATATATAAGGATATATATACATATATCCATATATATATATATATATATATGTATATATATGTGTGTGTATATATATGTGTATATATATATATATATATATATATATATATATATATATATATATATATATGTTTGTGTGTGTGTGTGTATGTATATATATATATATATATATATATAAATTAAAAGGGTAAAGATTTATCAATTTATTAATTTATTAATAAATCAACAATTAATAATTTTTACCAAGCCCTTCGGTATGTAAGCACCATTATCGGTGGAGAACTTATTTAAAAGTTCCCATACATTTATAATTATGTTCATAATTATGTTTATAAATATATATATATATATATATATATATATATATATATATATATATATATATATATATATATATATATATATATATATATATATATATATATATACATATTCTCAGGCCGACCAAAGCCTTGTGAGTGGACTTCGTACACGGAAGCTGAAAGAAGGTTGTCGTATATATGTGTATATTTGTGTGTGTATGTGTGTGTATGTGTTTGTCTGTGTCTGTGTGTCTGTCTGTGTGTCTGTCTATGTCTGTGTTTGTACCCCCACCATTGCTTGACAACCGATGTTTCTATGTTTACGTTCCCATAACTTAGTGGTTCGGCGTAAAGACATTGATAGAATAAGTTCTAAGCTTGCAAAGAATAAATTTTTTGGTCAATTTGTTCGACCAACGGCGGTGCTCCAGCATGGCCGCAGTCACATGACTGAAACCAGTACAATAATAAAAAAAAAACTATGCCATTTTAATCCCGAGCAAAGCGGGATATCTCTGCCAGTATCTATTTTTTGTGATTGTCAAATAAACTTTCATTTCGAACTTTTACTTGACGTTTGACCGTATTTACTCACTAAAACCAGCTTCATTATTTTCCAATATTATTTGAAATAAGCGTTCGTCAATTAATGCGAATAAAATATTAAGAACAAATAAAAAAGCTTAGATTATGATATATAGCTGAGTTTGGAAAAAGTTTATCTCTATGATTGTTATAAACAGCATGACAAACCAAACAGAAATGCAATTGACTGCAAGCCAGACGCGGTGATATGTCACCGTAGAAAGCTTTGAAACAACTGTAGTTTTAATATAGCCTCTGTTATTTATAAAAACTACAGATTCACCGCACTGTTTCTTTGAGAGTACATTTCGTGACTGCTTGAGCTGCAATAAATAGCAGTCAATTTTCAATCAAATTACACAGTATTCTCATGAAAAGAGAATATATATGAAATGATGCAATCCTCTACCTGAAAAAAGCCAATTGGTCATAACTAGAATGCTTTTATCCAAATATCTGCTTGATGAAGGCTACCCTGTGTTAAACAAGAACGAAATTACCCACAGGAATCACTCGAATATAAACCATCCACACCTTTCTCACTTTTAACTATATCATAGTCTTGTGTCTGTTTCTTATATTTACAAATTGACCCACTCTTTTTACTTCTATCTCTTTTGGTCGTTTCTTGACTTCTCTTTCGTCATCAAATCCTTATTTTTCTATTTAGTCTCCGCCAAACTGTGTCAGTTGCTTAAAATACTATAGATACATTCAGTTCTGGTTCAATTATATACTTTTAATTAGCGGTTTTTATGAATCAGGACTAATAAATTTGTCTCTTGCAGCAGACAAACCTATTTTATTTCTTCCATTCCTTCTGTCTTCCTCAGTTTCATTTTCCCTTCTTACTTTCATTCTTTCTTCCTTTTTACACAACTTGTGTTAGATATTTACGACGTATCATTGATTATTGTGACAACTGGATATTTAAAATATGGCATTTGGTGATTTGGACCGCTCATGCTGTTTATAACAATCATAGAGATAAACTTTTTCCAAACTGAGTTATATATCATAATCTAAGCTTCTTTATTTGTTCTTAATATTTTATTCGCATTAATTGACGAATGCATATTTTAAATAATGTTGGTTTTAGTGAGTAAATACGGACAAACGTCAAGTAAAAGTTTGAAATGAAAGTTTATTTGACAATCACAAAAATTAGATTTCTAAATAGATTTCTAAACTCCAGTTTCGTTTAAATGGAATATACGACACTATACTATACTCTCTCTCTCTTTCTCTCCTTCTCTCCCTCCATCTCTTTCTCTCTCTTTCTCCATCTCTATCCCTTGCTTCTTTCTCTCACTCTCTTTCCTTATGTATGTATAATATGGTTATATCTATATATGTATGCATATTTGTATAAAAATATGTACGTATTCATATATGTATACAAATATATGAGCATTCATATATATATATATATAAATATATGTATATATATATATATATATATATATATATATATATATATATATATATATATATATATATATATATATATATATATATATATATATATATGGAATAATTACTATGAAGCATTGTGTAGAATATATTGTATAAAGATAGTGGGTAAGGCCAAAGCAATTCGAAGTAAATGCAAGGTAAATCACAAGAAAGCAAATATGTGGGTTAATGTAGACTTACCTTGCATTCAATATTTCGGGGTTATGACACCATTTTCAAGAAATTGACGAATGTTGCCGATGTGCGTGTGTATGAGCGTGTGTGGAGTGGACATGCGCAGAAGGGCAAGATGGGGAGGAGGAGGTTGCAGGGGATGGAGGCCTCCTCTCCATCTCCTTCATCTTCTCCTACATCCCTATCCATCAACGTTCAGCTCTTCGGCCTTACACCCTCGGATATACGAGAATTACTAACCATCATAGTTGGTAGCACCAACTTTCAATATAACCGTGTGATTTACAAACAGACTTCCGGCCTACCTATGGTGTCTAGCCTTTCAGGTCTGCTGGCCATCGCGTACATGGATAAGTTAGAACGCACAGCACTCAACACCTGCCTCTCATGCATCTTCTTCTCCAGTTACGTTGATAACATCCTTTTCATCACGTCCTCCAGGGACGAAGCCATTAACATATACCGGACCTTCAATAACACCGACATAAGCATCAAATTCGAGATTGACCATCCAGACGAATCCGGAAGCCTCTCTCTACTCGACTTCCAACTCAAGATCACAGATGAAGGCTCCATATTTACCAAATTCTATAGAAAAGCCGCTAATAGAAAACTTTTCGTCCACTACCAATCAGTCTTGCCCACCAGAGCCAAAGTCGTACACGTGAGAAACGAGATTGCATGTATAAACAACAATTGCAGCAACGTGACCGACAAAGCCGTCAACACCAAACAGTTCCTCAGAGACCTAACCCTGAATGGCTACCCACCATCTTTAGCTAAACAACGGCGCCTGAAGAACATCAAGGTCAATAAACTCCGGAAAAACCATCATACTCCCAGGTCCGGTACGTGCTTCCTAAAGCTACCACACTTTGGTGACAGAACTACTGCAACGAAACAACATGCAGTCCGCAGGGAAGGACTCAACATACAGATAGTGCACACCGGCCCTTCCCTGAGAAAAGCTCTGTCCAAGAACAACACCTTTCACTACTCTGAGGAGTACATATTGTCGAGATGCTCCACCAATGACCCTGAATTGTGCCAGAGGACCTATGTCGTATATGAGATCATCTGTGGAAAATGTGGCGCATCGAAAGCACCACAAGAAAACTGCATGTACGCATTAAGGAACATATGCAGGCAAACCCTTCCGTGAAGAAACAGCTACGGAAATGCCAGACCCGGGAATTCACAGTGCACATTAAGGCAACACAGTGGAACAGTGGCAACCTTAGAATCTCTGAGGCCATCCTTATACACCAAAGAAACCCAAGATCAACAATAGAAGGGAGTTACAGGAAGCTAGCTGGTTGCTATAGCAACATCCTTCTGCGCATGTCCACTCCACACACGCTCACACACACGCACATCGGCAACGTTCGTCAATTTCTTGAAAATGGTGTCATAACCCCGAAATATTGAATACAAGGTAAGTCTACATTAATTTACATATTTGTTTTCTTGTTATTTACCTTGCATTTACTTCGCATTGTTTTGGCCTTACACGCGATCTTTTATAAATATATAAATATATATATATATATATATATATATATATATATATATATATATATATATATATATATATATATATATATATATATATACGGTGGTTGTCAACTCCTTATGCAAAGTTTGACCACCTGATGTGGCTTCTTAAACCAGACAATGTTCTGTAAAGATACCCGCATAGATTGCACATCCAATTTAGGCCACTAAGAACTGCAGATACGTTCTGATCTCTGTGGATTTTAAAATGTCTTTTGAGGACCCCGTTAGATTTGCAAACCTTCTGGAATACACTGCATTCAAAGATGTGCACAGATATATAGGCAGAATAGTTGGTGGAGGTTCGTTTTCCGTGGATTCGCAGATGAGATTTGAGCCCAGCAAAAGACAGACATTGTCTGTCAAACTGTGCACACAAAAAGGTCATTGTCATTCACCTTCTCGACCGTAACGTTCCTCCTTAGATCTATTTTGAGTCTTACATGCGTTATCTTGGCCTCATCAAATGCTTTCACTCCACTCCCCACTTTTGTGCGCCATCCAACTCGATCCGAAGCAAGGGTTTCTATGTCTTCTGGATCCATTCCAAGTGACTTCATAGTAATTCTTATGCCGTACTTAAACACTTTTTTTTACGCCGATAGCGTTTCCCCTCTGCAAGCTCATTAAAAAGCAGCTGCTTCGGAATGCGTTCATCCTCCATTCGAACAATATGGCCACACCATCGCATTGCTTTAATCATCATCATAGCTTTAATTGAGATGATGCCTGCAGATACAAGGATATCTGTGTTTGGAGTAAAAGAACTCCATTTAATGTTTAAAATGCAATGAAGGTATTTTTGATGGAATTGTTCTATTTAAAATGCCTTTCATAATAAGTCCATGTGTCACACGAATACAACAAGGATGATAAGACAAATGATTTGTAAAGAACCAGCTTTGTATTGTTATTTCTATGTCGCTGGCACCAAACGAGTGACTCCAAGCCACCAGATGCCTTTGCTGCCCTTTGAATTCGCAGCTGTATTTCTATATTAAGATTTCCATCCATAAGTAGGTCCATTTACCTGACCCTCACCAGCGAGACGAGTTTCAGAGAGTGCAACTATATTAAAGGAATATTTCTTAAGCTCACACGCAATAAGTGCAGTATGCCTTTCTGGCCTCTTGTTGAAATTATCATCATGAAGTGTGCGCACATTCCAACAGCCAAAATTCAAAGGATGTTTATTTTTACTTTTTCTTGAAGATTGTTTGACCACAATGGCAGGATGACGACCAGGCCCAGCCTGTGATACACTGAGACACCTGCCGAGCCAGACCTGTTTCTCTAACGTTCCCAAGCCTTTTTTGCCATTTACTGAATCTGTTTGAGACATTTTAGAGTAAGTTACAAGTGCATTTTTAGGTTTCTGCCAACCAACCAATTCAATGATTATACTAAGATTTGGTGTACAGGAAGTACCTGTGCAGTTGAATAACTTTCAGTGGGTGTAGCTTGCACTGCACTACCCCCACCTACTGGCCCAAGAAGTCTTTCGCCGGTGTGACATGAAAAATGACAAAACCAAGAACTTCCAAGGCGTCAGGTTTTATTTCGGAGATTTCCTTCTCCTAGGTAGATTACCAACCAAGGTTAAAGTGCTTCTACCTACCCATGAGGTAAACTATCCCATTTCAGACACCAAACCGACACTCAAACACTCTCTAAAGTGATCAAATATCGCTCCGGTGACCGACGCGGAGTAGCTCATTCATACATAAGAAAAGAAAAGTACGATATATATATGTGTATATATATATATATATATATATATATATATATATATATATATATATATAACGTGAGAGAGTTAGGGGTTGGGGGTTCAACCCACTAAGGGATAGTATCTATCCAGTATACTGCTGGGAGGGTACCCAATTATTGCTACACTAGTGCTATCCTAGGTGCAATCAATGGGAGCGGGTAAAAGTGGAGGTTTTACCCAAAATGTGTGTAACAATTAGAAAATAGAGGATAATACGAGGGTGTCCTGAAAAGTTCCTCGCTTTGGAGAAAAGAAAATACAGGAGGGTCAGTTAATTATGATTTTATTCAACATATACCCCTCTCAGATTCACACACTTATTGCAGTAGTCCTTCAATTTTTCTAAGCCCTGTAAAAGCATTCAGAAGGTTGGGCCTCCAACCAGGCCTTTCGCGACACTCTTAAAGCCAGGAACTTTTCATCATTCCTTTGTATATATGTATATTTATGTATCTATATAGATATATATATGTGTGAAGGTACTTGGCTTGGTGGTTAGGCTAATCAGCTCACGATCGTATAGCTGTGAGTTCAATTTCCAGCGACGTGTTATGCCCTTGAGCAAGACACTTTATTTCACGTTTCTCTAGTCCATTCAACTAGCAAAAATGAGTTATACCTGTAATTCAAAAGGCCAGCATTGTCACATCCTATATCACGTTGAATATCTCTCAGAACTACGTGAAGTGTATGCGTATATATGGAGTACTCAGCCACTTACACGTTAATTTCACAAGAAGACTATTCCATTGAAATCCTTGTCATTGTAACCGACTGAGTGCCAGTTATATATGTGTGCCTGTCTTGAATCATTGCTACTATCCCTCAAAGAAACTTTACCAAATGTGTCAGAGATTCAACCCAGAAAAATGCATCTCTGACATATTTGGTAAATATATTGCGATTCCGATTTCCCCTTACAGAAAGACATGGAGGATTCAAGAAAAGACATGTGGGATGTAAAGAAGCTGAAAGCTGTAATGTAGTAGAAGTTGAGTATGAGTGCTAGAGAAGTATAATCAGTTTGTTATGTAAATTTCTCTTTCAGTTCTTCCTTAATCGTTCTCTCTCTTTCTCTCTCTTTCTTTCTTACTCTCTCTCTCTCTTTTTTTCCCTCTCTTTCTTTCTTCCTTTCTTTCTTCACCCACCCCTCTCTTCCTCTCTCTCACACACATATTCACCCTGCGTAAATATCTTCTACTTTAGCCCTGTGATAACTAATGCTTTATGAATGAATTTCGTAAAAGGAAATCGTGTTGAAGCCCGTAGTGTGTATATATGTGTATATACGTATAAGTGTTTGTCTTTGTGTCTGACCCTCTCCACCGTCTGACAACCGGTGTTGGTTTATCTACCTTCCCGTAAATTAACGGTTCAATAAAATAGAACTTAAAATAAGTAGAAGACTGAAAATAAGTAGAAGACTGAAAATAAGTACTAAAACCCTTCAAGGCGGTGCCTCAGCATGGCCTCAGTTCAAAAACAAAACTAGGTAAAAGATAAAGCATGTGTGTATATGTATATGTGTGTATGTGTGTATATGTGTATGTGTGTGTGTGTGTGTGTAATATAATATGCGTATGTATGTGCACTGGAACGCTGTCGTTGTTAATATTCCATATTCAAAAGTCAAATTTTTTAATAGTACACGGTTATAAAAATAATATAATTCATTTTTTCATCGTTTCACTCATAAAATTGGTTTTATCTATAAAAGTATCCAGGTTTGATGCTCTGTAACACCAATTGTTAATTTTCATGTTGTTTTTATAATTATTTCTTTTTTCTTTTTTCTTTCTTCTTTTTTTTTTTGTTGTTGTTGATGACTGTCCGATTCAGAGCATAATCTCTGAGTATTTTGAGAGTATAAACAAATTCAAACATGAAATAATGAAAGATTAAAAATAGTTTCTTTTTTTATGGTCTTTCAAGCCTATTAACTCTTTGGAAATAAACTTTTTAATAAGGAATTTTAATAACTCCTTTTCATATCAGATCCTGCATAATGTTCATGGTCGAACCTCAGTTCTAAGACATCAGACCAGTTGCTCGATATGTTTGTGCGTCATACTGCGAAAGCTGCAAGAGAAAATACCCCTTGGAAGATGAAGAAAACTAGAAACGGTTGCAGTTTTCAGCAAGATGATGAGCCTCTTTATTGTGTCCCTTCACTATTCGATCCTCAGTAACGTTAGCATAATAGTAAGTCGGAAAGCCAGCAGTATTTAGCACAACAATTAAAAACCTACTTCTGCCATGTACAGCCAAAAAAACACCGATCATCATTGAAAACCTTGCACAGCTCATGGCTGTCAATGCGAACCCTAGCATGAGCTGCACCTGCAACATTGTCGAGAGCTTCTTTAGGCAACCAGCTATGACACCTAAGCCGAGAAGAATAGTCTTTTCTTATTGTTTCTGGTGGAGCAAGTGAAAGAGAAAAAAGCCGTTTTTGATCAGCTTAATTTTGAGAAGTTCGTTCACTGGTGTAGACTGATACTGCAGTGGCCTCACCTCCAATTAATTACTGGCCAGGCAGCTCATTATACTTATAAACTGCCAATCAGTCTTACAACAACGGTCTTCCTTTGTGCAATATTGGTATTGTATTTAGATAGGAAGAGGTTCGGAAACAGGCTAGACTGAAAGTATGAGTGCACAATACTTTATAGACTTGCATGTTAGGCTCTCGATAACATATTACAAGATTTCAGAATTAATATTAACACCATGGGCGATGTCACACTTCTGTTCTCAAATGAATTCAGTAAAGCTGCCCATGTACGCTTGCTGATGACTTGAGGCCATGTCTATGAGAATCCCATATTTAGAGACAAGAGATGAATTATGTCTTTCAACCAACTTAACATTTACACTTAATAAAGTTGTCTCACCAGCCTAATTTGTTGAAGTTTTTTTTTTTTTCCTTAAATAGAGAGGATTTAAGACAGCTAACCAAGTTTCACACAATTTATTAAACAAATTCAATGTTATAGCATGACATTTATATGCGGTGCTGCGCAGTGGAGTCGAACATAGAACCATACAGTTGTGCGAGCAAACTTTTTAGAACTTCTTAAACATACAACCAAGTGTGTTGGGATTTGTGTGCATGTTAGTGTGTATTTCTATGATGTGTATGTGTAGTCATCATGTCTGTGTGTATTTATGAATTACAAAATGAGGCGAGAATATCTGAGTAAGCCGTGTATTGCATAGAACAAGTTGCGCACACTATTCTTTGAAATTGCCTTCTATTCATGTTGAAATGATCCTGACAACAAAGCCGTTGTACTTTCACATCAATAACGAAATGCAATCCGCTATACAAAATACAAAAGATATAATTTCCTTCTCAGGCCCCACGATATTTCGTATTTAGGAAGGATATAATTGCAAGTCACTCCCTAATGTATACAAGGTAGTTAGTTTATCGATGTCAGAGATATAAATAGCATATTCTAATCAATACATTTATGAAATGCTTTAAAAAGTACGTATAGAGGTACACGCATATGTACATATATACACATACATCTTTGCATGCATATATGTTTGTATGTATACATGTTTGTATGTATATATGTATGTACATATGTGAGTGTGTATGTTTTTAGGTATGCATGTATTTATCTATCGATGTGAGTGTACGTAAAAGTTCTCTTCCAATTATGTCATGTGCATCTAGAGCAGTCTAATGAAACAGTCTAATGACTGCAAAAAGTGAAAGGAAAAAGAAGTATATATATTTATATATATATATATACAAGGACAAACAGATGTATATATATATATATATATATATATATATATATATATATATATATGTGTGTGTGTGTGTGTGTGTGTGTGTGTGTGTGTGTGCATGTATACATTGTTTCTTTTATTTTATTAATATGCACACATGCATAAACAAACACACACGCATATAAATTTATGTATTTATATGTGTATGTATGTATGCAAGTACGTACGCATGTATGCATTTATGTATGTATGTAAATCTGAGTGCATGCATGTATATATGTGGGGAATATATATATAGAGAGATAGATAGATAGATAGATAGATAGATAGATAGATAGATAGATAGATAGATAGATAGATAGATAGATAGATAGATAGATAGATAGATATGAATATGCGTGCTTGAATATATGTATGCGTGTATGCGTACAGGTGTATATCATGTTATTACCTGTCGATATTTAATAAAATCAGGTTCATCAATAATTTCTAGACACTGATCTACTCTTTTCCTTTTTTCTGTTATTACGTTATCTTTGGTTTCAGCTTAAAACAAAGAATAAACCCCCTTTAGCTAATTTCTTTCTATGAATTTCTAGATTATTTTGAAAACTTATTTGTATATTTAATGGTTCGTTCTTTTCTCAACGGCAACACAAAATCCAAAAGCGAACAAAATCAATAAAATCGGAGCGCTACACGCAGTTTACTTACGATAAAATCTAAAGTGTTTCGAAAGGGAAAAACAAGAGGAATGAGACAATTCTATAGAACTACTATACAACTACATTCGAATCTTTATCATACACCACTCAGCCGCATGCATGCGCACACACACACACACACACACACACACACACACACACATACGGTTGTATTTCGTCAGTTCTACACAGAATTCTTTAAACTACAACACTCTGTCGACTACTGTACACTCTATTGTTATATCATTTGGTACCTGAACATTGCCTCCTCCACCAACACCACCAAAGTCACCGCCTTCACCCTAACCACCTCTACCACCATCACCAATATCACCAACGCGAACACCGTCCCCACCATTACTGTACCATCACCATCATCGTCGCCACCAGCACTACAGTAAAACCTATTAACAATACCATCGTCACTACTATCGCCGTCAACAACACCAACACCATCATCACCACCACTGTTGCCATCACCACCATCACCAATGCTACTATCACTATCATCATCATCATCACCATCTTCACCGACATCACCACTGTCGTCTCTAACATCACCCCAGCAACAACATTACCAGTATCACCGTCAACAACACCGTCACCACTATCTCCACTGCCACCATACCCACCACCAGCCATCCCAACTACCGCCAGTACCACTACCACCTCCATCCTTACTACCACCGCCATCCCTACTACCCCCCCCCCCAACATCCCCACCACCGCCATCCCTAGTACCACCAACATCCCCTCCACCAACATCCCCTCCACCAACATCCCCTCCACCAGCATCCTCATCCCAACATCCTCATCCTAACATTCCCACTAGCAACATCCCCACTACCACCCCCATCATTGTCAAAACCACCACCACTGCCATCACCATTAAGACCCTCCCCGTCATCTCAACCATCATCACCACCACCTCCACCACCACCACCACTACCAATCCCCCTTCACCAGTGCTACCTTCAGCATCATTGACGGCTCTGTTTTTTTTTTTTTCCAAACATATTGATGCCGAGTCTTTTACAATTGTTCCCTCAATGAACGCCTGTGAATGGAAAAGACATGCGCAACGCGTCAATGATTTGTGATTAGAAAGACATTGAACACTAACAATATTGCTCTGGCTTCTCATTACAAACAAGAAACTTTGACCTTGTTTATCTTTATTTCTCTCTCTCCCTCTCCCTTCCCCCCTCTCTCTCCCTCTTTCTTTTTACCGCTCTGATTCATTTCTCTTTTTTTAATTTTTTTTCTAGTGTTTTCCTTCATATATTTAAAGTTGCCAAAATCAACCACAGTTGCACAGCACATTTTAATGTTAAGAAAAACCGGCAAAGGAAATGCTTTTATTAGAAAGAGCGGAATAGCTATGAAACCAGAATAAAATTTGGTTTAAGCTGCATAAAAACAGGAGCAATTTTACTCAATCCTTATTGACTAAATCTATCTTACGTCACAGTTACGACAGTGCGGCGCCATTTACATGTGCATGCATAGGCCACACTTGAAGACATCATATATACATGTATATATGTATGTATAAATCTATCATACATATATATATATAAATGCATACATATATATGTGTATATATGTATATATGCATATATATATGCATATACATACACATATATATATGTATGTATACATATATATAAATATATGCACATATGTACTTGTATACATTATATATGTGTGTATATATACACACATGCGTGTGAGTGTGTGTGGGCGGGGGGGGGTGTACTATATGATGGCTGTCCATTCGTGATCGACAAAGACCACCACTGATCATTAAGAACAGTGTGCAAAATTATACTTGACACTTGTGGCTCCACTGGAGACTAATAAGCCCAGCTCTTCATAATGATACACGTCTGCGGATATTGCAGACCAAGCTCACCCCATTCACTACACTTGCCTCGCGTTTTCCAGCAGCTCGCTTAAACTCTGCATGAAGAAGTTGCGTGTTTTTCGAAAATACCCAATTCTTCCTATACTTGTTTCCTCCTTTGGTATATGGCATATATAAGTGTGAGTGTGCGTGTGTGTGTATAAAACTCAGCCGTAACTAGCAAGTGAGTATGACTTGAAAGTTTATACTACTTTTGCACTAGTTCTTTTAGGTGCCAGTGTAGTCGAGAGAAGCCACAAACGCGCACTCGGCTCGACAACATCGGGCATAAGATAGCAAGCAGAGAGAGGAAAGAGACAGGCAGCTGCACCAGCAGTCAGCTGGTAATCACTTTTGGCTGACTGAAGCAACGTGCAAATCCTTTCTTACTGAAGCAACGTGCAAAACCTTTCTTACTCAATGACACAAACAGAACACGCAATCACACATTCATATATATATATATATATATCTATATAAATAATAATAAAGGAGTTACGACGCAAAAACGTATAAATTCAAATGAACATATTTATCTTCTTCAATATATATTTCAGTATAAAGAATTCATTAAGAGACTTAAATCAAAATTTCTTTACACATCATTCAGGAATAAATATAACATCAGAAAAAATACATTCCGTTTAAAAACACAAACCGTTCATGGCGAAAAAATTTTTGTGAGTGTAGTGAAATTTTTTCGCCATGAACGGTTTGTGTTTTTAAACGGAATGTATTTTTTCTGATGTTATATTGAAGAAGATAAATATGTTCATTTGAATTTATATGTTTTTGCGTCGTAACTCCTTTATTATTATTAATATAACCAAAAGGATCGATTCTTGAAGAGTCTGCATACCTTCACTGTCGTTTTTTTCTGCTATTTTGGTGATGATTTTTTAAGTTAGCTTACCAATTATTTTTGTTGGTAGTTAATTTATAATATATTGATATATATATATATATATATATATATATATATATATATATATATATATATATATATATATATTGAAAGAAAGGAAATGGAGAATAATGGATGTATAAATAATTTATTTGTATGATATAAAGATGTTGAAATTTATTTTATAAAAACAATACAAATAAATTATAAATTCTAAAGCTCTAAAAGAAATGGCAGTTGCCAAAAACCTACATATATGTTTCGATTCATGCCCCTAGTTGGTACGTAATGCTTATGTATCTAGCTAAATGCATAATGCTTATATCTCTAACTAAATACATAAGCATTATATATAGGATCTTAACTCCTTAAACTTATTTGCAATTTGTCTGCATCCTTTCAAGAAATATGTTAACATTTGTAACAAATGCTTAGAATTCTTAGCAAATGCTTAGAATTACGTACCAACTCGGGGCAGGAATCGAAACACATATGTAGGTTTTGGGCATCTGCCATTTCTTTTAGAGCTTTAGAATTTATAATTTATTTGTATTGTTTTTATTAAAAAAAAATTCAACATCTTTATATCATACAAATAAATTATTTATACAACCATTATTCTCCATTTTTGTTTATTTCAATATTAATAATATGTACTACTATGATAATCGCTAACATATCGTCGAGACTTTCTCCTAATATGATAGTGATTAACCAGCGGAACTTTTGGATTATTTAATCCCTAATGAGGACCTGACATCCTCGAATTGACTATATATATATATATATATATATATATATATATATATATATATATATATATATATATATATAGAGAGAGAGAGAGAGAGAGAGAGAGAGAGAGAGAGAAATATATATAGGCACAGGAGTGGCTGTGTGGTAAGTAGCTTACTTACGAACCACATGGTTCCGGGTTCAGTCCCACTGCGTGGCACCTTGGGCAAGTGTCTTCTACTATAGCCTCGGGTCGACCAAAACCTTGTGAGTGGATTTGGTAGACAGAAACTGAAAGAAGCCCGTCGTATATATGTATATATATATATATATATATATATATATATATATATATATATATGTGTGTGTGTGTGTGTGTGTGTGTGTGTGTGTGTGTGTGTGTGTGTGTGTTGTATGTCTGTGTTTGTCCCACCAACATCGCTTGACAACCGATGGTTGTGTGTTTACGTCCCCGTAACCTAGCGGTTCGGCAAAAGTGACCGATAAAATAAGTACTAGGCTCACAAAGAATAAGTCTTGGGGTCGATTTGTTCGACTAAAAGGGGGTGTTCCAGCATGGCCTCAGTCAAATGACTGAAACAAGTAAAAGAGAGTAATACATATATATATATATGTGTGCGTGTGTGTGTGTGTTGGCACTCAGTCGCTTACGACGTCGAGGGATCCAGTTGATCCGATCAACGGAACAGCCTGCTCGTGAAATTAACGTGCAAGTGGCTGAGTACTCCACAGACACGTGTACCTTTAACGTAGTTCCCGGGGATATTCAGCGTGACACAGTGTGACAAGGCTGGCCCTTTGAATTACAGGCACAACAGAAACAGGAAGTAAGAGTGACAGAAAGTTGTGGTGAAAGAGTACAGCAGGGTTCGCCACCATCCCCTGCCGGAGCCTCGTGGAGCTTTTAGGTGTTTTCGCTCAATAAACACTCACAACGCCCGGTCTGGGAATCGAAACCGCGATCCTATGACCACAAGTCTGCTACGCTAACCACTGGGCCATTGCACCTGCACATATATACATATATATATATATATATATATATATATATATATATGGGAAAATATACAAAAAATAACAACAGACGAGGACAGGTGGTGTAAATAACAAAAGTATATATTAGTATGACGCTCGGGAATACGGAAAGTCTTTGACGTTTCGAGCTACGCTCTTCAACAGAAAGAATACGGAGACAAGGAGAAAAACACGGAGAAAAAAAATTGAATAGTGTTCAGTCAACGGTCAATCAGTGTGTGTGTGTGTGTGTGTGTGTGTGTGTGTGTATGCATGTATATATGTATGTATGTATGTGTGTATGAATATAAGTACATATATATATATATATATATATATATATATATATATATATATATACACAAATGTATACACACTTACATACATGCGACTTTTGAACATATCTGTATTAAAAATTTGCTTACACTACAACAAAAACGTATGCTACTGACAATACATACATGTACATATATATATATATATATATACTGTATATATGTGTGTGTGTGTATAACATACATAGAAGTGAAAGGACGTGTGACAGAAAAGCATTCAAAGTATGTAGGCGTTTATGAATACAGCAAATATATGTACAATTATATACGTGGGTGTTTCTACAATTACCCATTTATGTGTGTGTGTGTGTGTGTGTTTGTGTGTGTGTGCGTGCGTGCGTGCGTGTGTGTATAAGTTTATATATATATACGTACATATATGTATAAATTTATATAAATATATGTATACGCATATATAATATATATATACATATATTTTATATATATATATATCAATACTTATATACTCTTTTTTTTACTCTTTTACTTGTTTCAGTCTTT
>NC_142935.1:83626728-83631728 GCF_046866305.1 Octopus bimaculoides
TACATATATATATATATACACACACTTATGAGAATGGAATAAGCAAGAGCACACATAAAGACGGAAAGTGTTGCTGAGGAGGTCACAGATGCGTGACGAAAGATTTCCGGATGATGAACATGAAGTGGAATAAGAACAGTAATAAACGAGTAAAGAACGAATATACACTGCGTTTGTTTATTTGGCAAAAAAACAAAATGACCATCCCGAAATACAATACCTGTTTCAACACACGACTTCACATCAGGAATCTTGCAACACAAATTCGTAAACGTGTATGTGTGTGCGTGTATATATATATATATATATATATATATATATATATATATATATATATATATATGTACGTTTGTATGTATGCATGAATATATGCCTACCGACATACATATGATATAATCGAGTATGTCAAGTCATCGGAATGCAACATGAGTTTCGCTTATTATTCGTGCGTAAGTGATCATGCTGCGAACAGACGGACGCTTTTGCAACCGCTTCCACCCTTGACTAAACGAAATATCCTCCAAGAGATGACTGCCGGAAGAGAAAAGAGATAATCACACTTCAGTACTTGATTAGTTCTTTATTTTACCGGCACTGGATAGAGGAAAGACAAAGTTAATTCCAACAGGATTTGATCTCAGCTTCTAAAGAACTGAAACAAACAATGCAAGGCTGACGCCCAACGGATTCTACCTATTCACCCTACATTTATGTGTGTGTGTATGTATGTATGTAGGTAGGTATGTATGTATGTATGTATGTATGTATGTATGTATGTGTGCCTATACTTTTTCTTATTAATTTTTCCTAGAAAAAGGGAGCTGGTTTCTAGCAAATAAACAATATCTCCATAATAACAATTGCAATAACAGCATCGATAATTCTTACATATCAAGCTTTCAGAAAATCTTGCATATGTTAACTGTTCCACAAACTTGCTGTATCTGTAAGATCTTGTACTTAACTAGGAAATTTTAACTTCTCCATATTGTGGCTTAGATGTAACCAAATTGCAAAATTGCACCCATAATTATTGGAATAGAGGTGATTTTATAATGAGAGAAGAAAGGCTGTAAGTTTCGACGTAGTTGTCCTTAGATATTCTCCTTTTCACTGATTTTAGAAGAGATGTTCAAATGTGCAAGACAACTAATTTCTATGATTGTATATGACAATTTTTTTCCAATCCCAAATAACTGTCAGGTTTATTATCTTTGCATAGTGTACGTATGTATGTATGCATGCATGTATTGTATGTATGTATGTATGTATGTATGTATGTATGTATGTATGTATGTATGTACGTGTGTATGTTCTCTTCTGTTTTTAATTATTTAAATTCTTCCTCTGTGGAAAGGGATGGTTTCTAACAAAGATACAAAGCTTCATCGTTGAAATGTAGACAATAAAAATAATGTCACTTTTTAAACTGGAGAAAAGTCTTACAAATTTTTACTTTTCCACTAACAGAGCTTATTTGTAATGTGTGAATTAGTTGGTCGAATTCTTTTTCTGAAAGCCCCCAGCTTATCCAAATTGTCACTTAGGCATTTACTCACAAAACTAGTTCACCAGTTATTGTTGGTATATTTATGAATTTGTAATCTGGATATAGAAACTTGAGGTTTCTAAGCAGCTGCTCATAGCTATCTTCTTTCTCTTTGATTTTTAATGAGGTACTCACATCAGCAGGACAACTGACCTTCATGACATTACATACGTATGCATGTATATTTGAATAGTGCACAAGACATGGATCTCCTCTTGCATTTTCTAGTGAGTGAACAGCTAACATACCTAATCAGTTGCTCAATAACTTCCCAACTTCTTCACCATTTTTGCGGTGGCAGACATTCTTTGAACTCACAAGGCAGATAGCCAAACAATATTCGACGCCATATATACCATTATATGTATTATGTGTAAGTGTGTGTGTGTGTGTTTGTGATTGTAATGAGTGTGTATTTGTGTGTATCTATGCATGTGTGTGTATCTATCAATCTGTGTTTGTATCTATCAATCTGTGTTTGTATGTATATACATATACATAGGCTGCTATTTTTCCGGGTTAAAGGCGCTCGTCTAGAGTTTACGGAATGTAATATTTCAATTGTCTCCGTTACACTACAACCGCTCTAAGAAACAATGAAGAATGGGGTTTTCGTGCTACTGACTATGTTAGAAACCACTTCCTAATTACACCAAATTGAAAAAAATGGAATAAACAGGACATCGATAATGTTTCAGTGTATAGCCATTATGGTGATTTAACTTTCAGGTTTAACTTTCAGATTTAACTTTCAGGTTACACTACCTATATAATCTGGTTAACACCTCCCAATTACAATGTCTTGTTTTATATTTCCAAAGTAAAATGAAACAAAATCATGCACACACACACACACACACACACACACACACACACACACACACACACACTCACACACACTCTCACACACACACACACTCAAACAAATTATATATATATGACTTGTGGTCTAATAACAAAGGACAGGCTGAAGGAAATTAGCTAATGATCATTGACAGCAATTGGAATCCAGTGTTATAATTTTCACTAACATAGATGATTATTTACCTCTCTATGTGTAGACCTGTGAGTTGGAGAGAAGGAGTTGGAGATGACACTAGCTCCTGGGGTTCAAGGAAATCTCGGACAGTGAGTTTCTCGATTATCCCTAGAGGCCTTCCTGCATTAGGAGGGCCACGTCTTTATCATCCTTCTCGCCATTTTTTAAAAACTTGCCACCAACAACTTACATTGTACAGAAACACCACCTCCCAATCGCTCCACAACCCACACAACACATTCTTAAGCGATTGAGCTACAGCTCACTAATACAAAACATAAACTCTACCAATCTCTACAGCATGTAACACACTTGGCATAGTACATACTCTACGCACTCACCACTTGCAACTACAATAAGACACCTCACATAACACACGCTTATGCAGTCACCAAACAACTCAACGCCTTATACTCTAATATATTCCACACAGTAACTCCAATCCACACGATATTTTAGACAAATATCCCCCAAATAACATAACCACATTGCATGTACTGTACACAATTACTACCTGACACTATAACACATAGCGCCAGTCATACAATGAGTACTCTACACATACACTGACCAAGCAATACATACTCTACACAGCCAGTGTCCGGTTTTATAAGACCAGCTACACATGTACTCTACACAGTTACTACTCGACACTTTTAATGAATGACATCAACCACACAATGCATACTCTACACACCCACGACCCGATGATGGTGATGGTGTTGATGACGAAGATGATGACGGCGACGACGACGACGACGTCGATGACAACGAAGACGACAACCACATCCTATGTGTCCTATTTTTGGGATTTAGTTTGAGGGAAATTCAGCCACTATTTCTAGAACGTCGATCAACTAACTACACTGCTCAAAAGCGCTTCCGTTAGTCAAAACTAACCATACATCTTCACATTTATGCCCAAGCCTGACCAGATTCTTTTAGGAAGTCTACATGATGCCCATGCATGCAAGTCTGCCTCTCTCCACGTTACTGGTGTTTATCCAATGGTGAGGCTATTGCCGATGCAGCTTGCCACCAGTGGTGTGGCAAGCAGCGCTGTCAGAACAAAGAATATTGGAACAAGATGTTGCCCGACCCTCTAAGAATTCTACCGATTCATTGATTTGAATTTGGATTTTTTACCGACACTGGAAAGTTGAAAAGCCAAATTAACTACGGCGGGATTTAAACTCTAGGTACTGAAAGTCGGAAAAAGTATCGCAAGGCACTCTATCCGATGCTCTACCAATTCGATACTATTTCAACAGGCTGCTAGACTTGCTAATTTAATGTTGTCGTTATTTTTATCAGTCAAAGCGCTGAGCATGCAGAATCGGTAGAGCGTCAGAAAAATGTTTTGTGTTATTTATACTCACACTTGAGATCAACTTATCCTTTCATCCTTTCGGGGTCGATAAAATGATCAGAAAAGTATCAGGTGAGTGATGGTATCGATTACCACTCACTTCCATCAAAATTGTTTGTGTTGTACCTAAATCAGAAAATCATTATACTTGTCAGTCATCTGACATTTGATCCAAAGTGCACCAAGTTGATCACATCGCGGGAAAATCTGACACTGTTTGAGGCAGACCCAGCTGGTTTCCTAGGACGCGTAGCAACTTCATCACTTTGAGTCGGAGAGAAAGAGACAATTCATGCAGAGAAGGCCAGGGACGTTTCATCAGTAGGGAAGGTGATGGCTTCAGTTTTCGAGGTGCAAAAGATATTGTGTTTATTGACTTTCCTCAAACGATACAGATCATTAATGGAGAGTACTATTTCAACTTACTGGGGCAAGGCTATCAAGACCAACGCCCAGGAAAACTGACGAAAGGAGTCTTAATTCTTTCGTCCTTGCTTTCAATGGTTGTTGTGTGTGACCATGGCTTTGAAATGGTTTATCAGACTCCCTATTCTCCTGATTTGGCCCCATCTGTTCCCAAACATGATAAAAAACTTGACTGGGAACCAGTATTACAGCGATGGTGGTGTTATATCTGCTGTTGAAAGCTTCTTTACCAATGGGACCCAAACACTGCAACTCTGATGGAAAGAGCGTGTGGACCGCAAGAGGGACTATTTTGAAATTAAAACATCATTTGATCATATTGCATGAGAGTATTTTGGTCAGCCTATGAACGTTTCAGCCGACCTTTGTAATAATAATAATGACATCAGACCTAACCTAACCTATCCACCTCGCTCGTTTCAACAGCACACTGATTTTGATTTTAGAACCCACATGTCTGCTCTGTCCTAATCATAGAACTATAATAATGACATCAGAAATAACCACTTGCTCCACCCTACCCTAAATAGTGAGTATGAAGTCAAGACAAACCACAGGCTCGTTCCAGTAGAACTCATAAGGACATCAGGACAGATTGCGTGTCGTATCCAACCCAA
>NC_142935.1:83636728-83679228 GCF_046866305.1 Octopus bimaculoides
TATATACACACACATAAACACATATATACACACATATTCACGTACTTATTCACACACACACACACACACACACACACACACACACACACATACGTACAAGCATAAATGTTAATGCTTATCACTGCGCACAAAGCAACATGTAGCAGCAACGACTCTACACTAATTCACTCTTAATACTCGTAGAAGCAGTGGCGTACATCATGTGTTTTTGGGGGTTTTTTGTATTGTTATCATTGTTGACGATATTATTTTGCCGTTGTCATTCTATATTTTTATATTAACATCTTAATAGCAAAACTTTATGTTAATTATCCTATATCTCATGGCATTTTCTTTTCCATTTATTTTTTTCTTTTCGTAATGATTTAATTTCTTTTTTACACACACACACACACACACACACGCACGTACGCACGCAGACAAACAGATAAATAACGAGGACATTACATAATAGACCTTTTTGTGGCAAATTAACCAAACCCGGCACTACATTCGATCATGTTAACACCACACTTGCACAACTAAACACAGCGGTTAAGCAACAAGAAATAGAAACAGCGCAACTCACTGCGGAGAAATTTGGCGATGACTTTTAGCGCCGAATAAGTGAAGGTGGTGGCGGCGGCGTTGATAATGGTGGTGGTGGTTGTGATGAAGGCGGTAGTGGAAGTACTACCTGGCAATTGGTGGTGACAACAACTTTCTCTTCTGAGACCTCAGTATGTCTAGTAATACTTACTTTTCACGTTACGTAATAATAATCACGGCAAATCCCCCCTTTTATTATTATTACTCTTTTTTTACTTTTTCTTTTACTTTTTTTTTTCTTTTTTGTCTCTCTCTTGCGGAGTTTAAAGCAGCTGGTTGCTAAGTGATTACTACATGATACATGACAACGTTGTGAAAAGCAAAGACAAGTGTAGTGTTGTAAAGGAGAAATATTGATTTCTAGTTGGAGTTGAGCTGCATCAGAAGTTAAACTATACACCCTGGCCTCAGATTTAGTCTCTATTGTTAAACATCTACAGCTACTACAAACAACACCAATAAATAGAAGGATTATGAAGAATTTTCTAGAGTTTCCCAATGCTATAATTTTATTAACTTGTTTTTCTTTTTTCTTTCTTCTTCCTCTCCTTTTCCAGTTTCGATTTCTTAAAACAAAATTCCCATCTACTTCCTCGGTCATCTTTCCACAATCGAAAATAAAATGATTTGGGAAGAAAATGGTAAATATGCTGGACTCTATATATACATATAGAGTGTATGTATATGTGTGCATATGTGTGTGTGAGTATACACACATGTACCTACATACATGCACACATAAAAACGTATGTTTTTTATATTTATCTATGTTTGTGTGTGTGTGTGTGTGTGTGTGTGTGTGTATGTGTGTGTGCATGTGTGTATGCATTCAGACAAATATACAAACAAATATATGTGCACATATGCATGTGCGTGCTTGTTTATATACGAATGTATATATGTGTGTCTGTGTGTGTATGTATGTATGTATGTATGTGTGCACCCGCACTCACACACAAACAAACAAACACATACATATCTGAATAATATTGCCCAAGCACGCATGTACACCTAAAACGCACACATGATACACATGCAGACACATACTCAAGCACACATACACGCGCACATACACATATGTATTAATGCACACATACGCGCACGCGCACACGCATATAAAGAGAGAGTGAGAGAGAGAGAGAGAGAGAGAGAGAGAGGGAGAGAGCGGAGTGTGGGTGTAGGCGTTTTCCGTGAAAGGAGGCATTTGATTATATATGTGTGTGTGTTTGTGTGTGTGTGTGTTTGTGTGTCTGTGTGTGTGTCTGTGCTCTGTGTGTGTGTGTGTGTGTGTGCTGTGTGTGTGTGTGTGTACTTCCCTCCCCCGTGTGTATAAATATGTGGTATTCAGTATTTCTTCTTTCAAGGCTAAATTAAATATATCCATAACGTGTTGTGTTGTCGGCAATGTTTCTATACATTCAATCTATTTCTATACATTTCATATATTTTTATATATTTCTCTGTATTTCCATATATTTCCATATATTGCTATATGTTCTAAACATTCCTATATATTCAATACATTTCTATACATTTCGATATATTTCCATATATTTCTATACATCTCCATACGCTCATATATATATATATATATATATATATATATATATATATATATACCGTAAATATCTCTATATTTCCATATATTTCTTTATATTTCCATATATTCATATATTCAACATATTCCGTATATTTCTGGAGTCTTTTTCCTGTATGTTCCTTATATTTCTATATTTTCCATATACGTCTACATATTTCTATATATTTTTTCTATAAATAGGTGTAGACATGCCTATGTGGTTAAGAAACTCGCTTTGCAGCCACGGGCTTTTGAGTTGGTAAACGGAAACTCTGTAGAAGCTTGTCATGTGTGTATGTGTGTGTGAGAGAGAGGGGGTGGATTTTGTGCATGTTTGTGCATGTTTGTGCATGTATGCGCGCGCGCCTGTGTGTGTTTGACCCTCACCATTGACTGACAACTGGTTTGGGCTTGTTGACTTCTCTGTAACATAGCGGCTCGATAAAGACGCCGAATGAATAAGTACCAGACTTTAAAATCACTACTGTGGTTGATTTGTTCGATAAAACCTTTCCTCATGGCCGCAGTCAAATGATTGACACAAGTAAAAGATAAAAGATACTTCATATATTGCTATATATTGCTATATATTTCTATATTCTAACTCAAAGCTAACAGAAATCTGGCGAGAATATAGTAGAATGCAGCAGTCGTTTTGTATTTTACTCTACGAATACTTATCCGTCTTAGGTATTGTAGAAAATCGTCGGGTCATTGAAGAGAGGAAACACAAGAAAAACAGTTGAAAGTTCAACCGATATTAATATCGATTTCTTTTCACTGGACATAACGCCAAATTTTGTTATTGGGGCGTAATCGATTGAAATGACATTACTATATGATTGGTGATTCTTTAACGTTTCTGGACTGATGAAAATTTTAAAAAAATATGACTGCGATCAGATTTGAACTGAGAGCGTAGAGGAACAAAGCTAAATACATCAATTTATTTAGTCCAAAGTTTTACTGTTCCTACCGATTCATCGATAATGATTGCTATTGATCAGAACTTAAAGGCTCTCTAGTCTCAAGGAAATGTCAAATTGTGACTCTCATGCATTTCCTAAATGTATTAGTGGTATATAGATATGAGGTGCAGACGTAGCTGGCTGGTTAAGAAATTCGTTTCGCAATCTCGTAGTTCTAGGTGTGACCTTACCTCCAGGTATGTTAGATAAATGTTCTTTCCTGCAGCTTTGAGTTGACCAATATCTTGTATCACAGTGGACACTTATATACAGATAGTTAGCCACTGATGAAGTTTTACATCTATCTATCTATTTATCTATCTATCTATCTAGCTACCTATATATATATATATATATATATATATGTGTGTGTGTGTGTGTGTGTGTGTGTGTGTGTGTGTGTGTGTGTGTGTGTGTGTGTGTGTGTGTGTGTGTGAGTGTGTGTGTGTGTGTGTGTGTGTGGGTGTGTGTGTGTGTGTGTGTGTATATATATGTATGTATATGTATATATATATATATATATATATATATATATATATATATATAATTTTTTAATTGGGACAATACTCCGTGTATAGAACAACTGTTTCTTTGAGCTCGTTTATGAGCTAAGGAATAATAAAAGTTTATAGAAGATAAAAATTCCAGTTGTCAGTACTTTACAACCCAAAATGAAATCCCTCGAATACATGTATCTACACACGCATACACGGTTTTCATGTTCTTATATCTTACTGCATTTACATCTTTATCTATATATATAAAAATGAGAATCTGTGTCTGTCTGTCTGTCTGTCTGTCTGTGTGAATCCCTAAAACTCGAGAACTACGCAACCAATTTCATTCAAATTTTACACATGCCTTACTTAGGGTTCCAGTTGTGTTTTAGTCAAAAAAAATGTTTAACTTCTTGCAGAGTTCGAGCACACGGCAACATAATATCTCTTCCACTATTTAAGTATTGTGTCAAAAGTGAAACAAAAACACTCATGTCAAATACTTTCACTTTAAAAATGAAACTATTCCACTAACTGAAACAATCACATTTCGATACTGTAATGACAGATACTTTCACAGAGAGAGAAAGAGAGAAAGAGAGAGACAGAAAGAGAGAGACAGAAAGAGAGAGACAGAAAGAGAGAGACAGAAAGAGAGAGACAGAAAGAGAGAGACAGAAAGAGAGAGACAGAAAGAGAGAGACAGAAAGAGAGAGAGAGAGATGTATATGTATACATATACATGTATATGTACACCATTTCGATACTGTAATGACAGATACTTTCAGAGAGAGAGAGAAAGAGAGAGAGAGAGAAAGAGAGAGAGAGAGAGAGATGTATATGTATACATATAGATGTATATGTACACCATTTCGATACTGTAATGACAGATACTTTCAGAGAGAGAGAGAGAGAGAGAAAGAGAGAGAGAGAAATAGAGAGAGAAAGAGAGAGAGAAATAGAGAGAGAGAAAGAGAGAGAGAGAGAGAGATGTATATGTATACATATAGATGTATATGTACACGTATATGTAGTGTGTGTGGAGTGCTGTGGGGTGTTGTGATGTGCGATGGTGTGCGGTGTGGTGTGACGGTGTTGGGGTGTGGGTTTGTGGTGAGGATGTGGGGGTAGGGTGGGAGTTGGATGTCGGGTTGGAGTGGATATGTGTGAGTGGGATGTATAGGGGTGGGGTGGATGGAGGGGTATCAACGGAGGAAGAAGGTGAGTAGGAGTGGAGAGAGGAAAGAGGTGTCAGAACAAGAGAGGTGGGTGAAAAGCGGAAGTAGGTGTCAGATGAAGAAAGGAGAAGAGGGCAGTCAGATGAACAGGAAAGGGGATTTGAACCCATGTGGGGCAAAGGAGCGAAGAGAGAAGATTAATCCTTGTTCACGGCCAAGACGGGAGTCCGGATGGCCCCTGTGCAAAGACAATCCGAACACAGAGGTGTTGTAATGACTGGACTGTGACCTTGCTGGGATATATATATATATATATATATATATATATATATATATATATATATATATATATATATATATATATATATATATAATGAATTTATAATAAATGAGAACAGATTTATATCTAGTTTTATTCGACAGTTAATTATTTCTTTTCATTTCTGCACCTTCAGGTTTCTGCAGCAATCAAAACACACTACAAAATTTGCATCTTTATGTGCCTTTATTGTTAATTGCATACATACATACATGCATACATACATACATACATACATACATACATACATACATACATACATACATACATACATACATACGTGTATGCATGTGGAAAGAGGAAAAAGAGAGAGAACACTTCCACGTCAATGCATTTAGGGAAAATTTAAATCCGATATTTTGGATGAAAATGTCCTTTTTCCAAAAAGGATGAAGAAACAAGACAATGCGTCTGAGTATTTGCAGCTTAAAGTCAAATCTGTATGAGGTAAAAATCTGAGGAAAGTGGGGTCGAACATATGTCTCTTTCTCAGGAATCTATTATCGGTAGGTAGTGTATGTGTCACGTGTGTGCGAGGAGAAAGCTGGGATGTATGCAGGCCAGTGGGAATTGCTAGATTAGCCAATGAACCTTATCCAATTCCTGCTTGTTGATGGTCGGTTTGTATATTGTTTGATGAGGCAAGCTTGGACAATCCACATCGCTCTGATAATAGTAACGATGTCTTTGTCTCGGCATTTTTCACCCACTTAACTCTATAAAAGAGGAAATTAATGGGCTATGAAAATATTATCTTACTAAATCAGAAAACATAACTTCTCTTGCATAATTTTTATTTGCTGGATCTAGAAGTGAGTAGTGTCCATGGCCTACACAGGCCCTGTATGACTTGAAAGTTTTTTGTCGTTAAAGTTTTATTTTGCACCTGAAAAAACATGAGCAGATAGGAGCAACTTTGTGGACGGGAATGATTGGATGTAGTTGTATGTGCAGGGCCTGGGAGTGTTTGGATACAAGTGTGATAAAAGGAAAAGAGACGTGTGGATTTGAAGTGACTCAGTAGAAGAGATACAAGTCCAGTTAGCTTCGAGGAGTTAAGTTCATTGTAGCAATGATATAAAAAGTTTTTCTAAATTGTACATTAATAATTGCACTGCTTAGTCTCCCAGCTGTTAGTGCTGTAGTGTCTTTTATTCAGGAACACCGCTTATTCCTTCCTGCTGTGCCATTCTCTTCTAGCATTCTGTGCAATACATCAACTGCTTCAGTACATATTTGAATGCTCAAATTGACACCTCTTCGTCCTCTCCAGTTTTACTTTCTTCTCACTTTCTGTTATTATTATGATTGTTTTTTTTTTCTTCTTTCTTCAAATTTTTTCCCATTTCTCGCCGAGTGTTTTCCGTACACCTAGGGCAGAGAAACGTTGTATGCATTCCCAATTTACACACGCAAATTCATAGGTAAAACATGTATTTAAGAAAAAAAAAATCATGAATGGATGTTGTTTTCTCAGCGATAATGCTCTTCTTAGTACATGAGTCGTTCCAGTTAGCACGATTTTTTGCACCTCCTGTAGAGATGGTAAGCCTATTACTACTACTATTATTATTATTATTATTATTATTATTATTATTATTGTATTATTATCGTCGTCGTCGTCATCATCATCATCATCATCAGTAGTAGTAGTAGTAGTAGTAGTAGTAGTAGTAGTAGTAGTAGTAGTAGTAGTAGAGGCGGTGAGCTTGTAGTACCGTTAGCACATAGGGCAAAATGCTTAGCGGCATTTCGTCAATCTTCACGTTCTGAGTTCAAATTCCGCCGAGGTCAGCTTTACCTTCCATCCTTTCGAGGTCAATAAGATAAGTACCAGTTGAACACTGGAGTCGATGTAATTGACATTCTCGCCTCCTGAAATTGCTGGCCTTGTGTCAAAATTTGAAATCATTATTATTATTATTATTATTATTATTATTATTATTATTATTATTATTATTATTATTCTCATCATCATCATTATTTGATTAAAATAGCATATTTTGCTAGGTATGATGGAAAGTGTCAGCTGCCCACAGCCATCAGGCTAAGATGACACTTGTTTACTGATCATGCTTCAAGAACCCTGCGGAGAACTCTTGTTTTTTCACGCAGTAATGATTTTTGTAGGGGTTTATAGTTGAGTACTAATACTTCCGAGCGTGTCAATTACTATCGGTATCACATCCACTCTCTTCATTACCTACAATCTGCGAATTTCGCGCTTGAAATCGTCATAGTTGTTCAGCTTTTCTTTCTCTTTGATCCTCTTGTCACCGGGACATGATCTATCGATTATCATGCAAGTCTTTTTCGTTTCTTGTTTACCACAACAATGTCAGGTTTCCGATGTCTGATTTGATTGTCACACTAATCATTATCATTATTATTATTATTATTATTTTATGTTTGACTTTTGTTTTGCATTTGTACAAGTTGGATCCAAGTCTCACCTATTATTATTATTATTATTATTATTATTATTATTATTATTATTATTATTATTATTATTATTATTATTATTATTCAGTAGTCTTATTTTTATCACGTGCTTTCACTGCACTACTGAACGCAGCTCTGTGTGCCTTAGGTATGTGCTGGAGTTTGCTGTGATGCTCTTATTCTTACTGTATTGAAAGTGTTTTACGTAGGATGTGTGCGATGCCTAGTAGTGCTATTTTCTGTATGTTATAGAGTTAGCTCTATTTCCAGATCTTTGTATTTTGAAAGTTACTCCGTTTTTTTTAGAGAAACGTTGTCATCTGTTGGTAATGATACATCGATTAAAAAGAATTTTTTTCTTGATCTCCGACAACTATATCCGGCATTTTGGCCTTCATTTCTCTATCTGTGTGTATTGGTATAAACCAGAGCATGGTTGCTTTCTCATTTTCTGTCACCTTTCCTGGCGTGTGCCTATACCATCTTTTTTTCTGTTGTTATTCCATCTGATGAGCCCTAGCAGCATCCATTCTGCTCTTCTGGAAACAGGTTGTTTTCTTCCAGTTGTTTGCTCATTCTCTGCGGTATTATTGCAGTAACGGCCTTGTAAATTGTCGGGAGAAATGTTATCGGTCTGTAATCTTGTGGAGTTGTCGTTTCAGTGGATTTTGGAATTAGGATAGTCTTCCCCTCCATGAGCCATTCAGGCATTGTCTCTGGCTCTGCTAGTATTTCATTAAATTTCGCAGCCAGCTCTTTATGTGTAATTTTGTTAGGTATTTTAACGAGAAGTTGGGGATCTTGTGCCCAGGTGCTTTTTAGTTGCTTAGTTTTTGCAGTTTTTTCTACTGATGGTGCTGCATTGGTCTTTATTTTATTTTTGCCAAGTTCTTTGTAGAATCTATTATGGTTTGGGTTGAACCGTTTGTTTTGTTCAAAGAAACGGTGGCGTTTCTCATACAGGTGGATTCTTTGTACTTTGGCGAGGATATCTTGTTTTAGCTATTCTTTTACCTCAAGTATACCTTGTTCTGTAATTTTGTATTTACGTAGTATTTTTCTTCTCTTCTTGTTGCTTAGTAGCGTTCATTGTCTACTAGTTTTATTAAGGGTTGACAGATCCTTTATTCTATTTTCTATTTTTTCCGGATATCATGTGTCCACAGGGTTTGTTTGAGTGGTGATACTCCAGTTTGGTTGGGTTTCAGGGCGTATCCAACTTCTTACGTGGCCACAGAGGCTGCTGCATATATTATGTCATTTAGCTCAATGATATTGCCATTTGTTTCTGTGGCTACTAATTCTGTGACAGCCAGGTTCATGTTATTTATTATTTATATTGTTTTATTATCAATTTTAAAATTTGGGCAGTACAATCGGTGGTCCATACTGAGATCTGTGGCTTTCAATTATTTGATTATATTCATTTTTAGAGTATCATAATCATTAGTTTTACCTTCACTGTTTCCAGATTTTAGATTTGTTTCGTATTCCCTCCCGTTTATATTTTTGTTTGTGGTATTCTGGTTTTGTGCATTTTGCTCATCGTTATACATTTCTACGGTTTGGGTTTGTTGTTTTTCGTTGTTTACTTCATTTTTGTTGGACATGTTACATCTGTCTTCGTGTTTTGCAGTCCCAGTCCTTATGATACTATTTAACATTTCTGTGTGGCTACTATTTATGTTTTCTTGATGTATGTTCCCTTGTAAGTGTTCTATTTCTATTTCTGATATTTATTTTTTGTTTATTAGGGTTCATTACTGTATCCAAATCTTTATTTAAGTTATATTTCAGAGGATTGTATATATCTATTTTTTCGCCTTCCTTCTTGAATATTTGTGGGTCAAAGGAGCACGCAGCATAAATTATAAATGCACAGGTGGTGCATATTATCCACCACCACTGTGTCCGGTCTGTTATGCACCTGATCTGTTTGGATTGGAAAATCCCAGAAGATTTTGCTAGTCTCCGACTCTGCCACTCTCTGCGATCTGTGCTCATATCACGCCTTGCCACTCTCTAGTTACCACTTTTCGCACAGTTTCTAATGTAGCACTTTCGCCACCTGATTGTGCCACCACAACTTGGAATGGTTTTGGGCAAGTCTAGGGCATTCGTTCGCGATATGGGCAATTATTTCATCCACGCTATTACAGATGCGGCACAGTGGAGACACTTGCTCATTCCCAAGGTTGACACCCTCCCACGCAATTTGTGGCCAAAGCTTGATCTTTGGGCTGCCAGTATAGTGCTCTCAGTCTCTTTTTCTATTGTTCTTTTCTTCATCCAATACCACCTATGTTTTCCAGCAACTTCAGCTGTGGCTACATAGAATTGATCGTGCAGTCCCTTGTTGCGTAATGCTTCTTCATGTCCTTTTTTTGTACTTCCTCCTTTGCTTTTCTCTTTTTCTCTGCTTTCAATACTCCTTCATTCCTAACTGACACTAGCAACGTTTCCTTACTTTGGAACAGACATCTCATTACGCTCCCGAGTTTGATACGTACACAGTATTCGACAATTATTAGTCCCCTTCCTCCATTTGCTCTCCATGTATAGGCAATCAGTGTCAACATATTGATGATGGGCTCCATGCATCGTTAGTAGCTTTCATGTCTTCCAGTTTAACTCCTTTAGCTCCTCCTCTGTCCACTTCAAGATTCCAGCAGCATATCGAACTATTGCGACTGCGAGCGAGTTTATTACCGAAATAGTTTCTGGTATTCAGCTTTGAAGCCAATATTTCTCCCACTCGCAGCAGGTACTCTGTCTTTTCTTTCATATCGTTGTGTTTAATTCCATCTGCCTCAAGTATTCCCAGGTATTTATAACCGGATTCAGGTTCAATTATTTTCATCACTTCACCATTTGGCATGCATATGCCTTCTGCCCTGACAAGCTTTCCTCGTCTCATCACCATCGTAGCACATTTCGAGAGTCCAAACTCCATCTTGATATCATTCCAGAAAATTCGCACAGACTGGACTAAGCTGTCCAGTTCTGCCTCACTTTTTGTGAACAACTTCAAGTCGTCCATGAATAGCAAGTGCTTCAGTTTTCCCTTACCTCTTCCCAGATCATACCCCAACTTCGTTTTTTGTAGTATTTCACTCGAGGGAATCATTCCCGATACAAAGATTAATGGGGGTTTACTGTCCCCCTGGAGGATTTTTCTCTTGGTTTTCACCTCTCCTAATACCTGATTCCCTGCTGTCAATTCAGTTCTCTAACATTTCATACTGTTCCATGTAAGGCTTTCGTGTTTTCTGCTACTCCATGCATTTCCATGATTCCTGTTATCCATGAGTGTGGCATCATATCGCATGTTTTACGATAGTCAATCGATGCCAAGCTCAGGTTTTTGTGTCTTCTCTTGCAGTTTCTGAAAATTAGATTGTCAATTAACAGCCGATCTTTCTTCCTCTGCTCCTCCTTCGGCACCCTTTCTGTTCAATAGATAGCAGCCCACATTTTTCTAAGCAGCCAAAGCACCAACCAAAGCACCTGACAATAGTTTCCACATTAACGAAAGACACGTTATTGGTCGAAAGTTAGATGCAATATTACACTTTTCAAGATCCTTAGTACAAAACGTCTTGCCCTTTGTCATCCAGCTGGGTACAGCGTCTTCCTGCAAGCACCCATCTAACTGCTGCGCTACCCTTTCATGGAGCCCTCTCAGCTTTAACCAATAACCTTGGACCCCATCCTGTCCTGAGCTCTTCCAATCTAGGAGTTTCCTCAACTGCTTTTTTATCATTTCTGTAGTTATTTTAAATTTATCTTGGCCTTCTATAGTTCTTAACCTGTCTTCGATTTCATACAGGCACTCCGCTTCGTCATTATGCTTTACAAATTGGTCCTAGATTCCTCCCCAGAATGCCCTACTTTCCTCTGCATCTGGTATTATTGTCGCGTATAATTGCCCATCTAGTTCCTGAAACAGTTTTTTTTTTTCTGATTTGCTTCAAACAATCTGTTCTGTCTGAATTGTTTTGTTCTATTGTCATATCTTTCCAGTTTTGCCTTGATTGCAACTACTCTTTGTTTCAATTCTTCCAATATCATATAATACCCTTTATCTTTTATTCTATATGTCATTTCCAGACTTATTCTTATGTTTTCGTTTTGAAATTCCCTTCTTTTCAATCTATCAACTTGTCTTAAATGTCTTTTTAATTTCGTTTCTCACAAATTCGTCTACGCCAGTATGGTTCTTTGAGTTCTCTTTTTTCTCTTCTTTTGCATCCAACTCTGTCTGCAACAACCATAGCTGCAGCCCAAATAATCTTGTTGTTTCCCATCTGGAATAGGCCAAGGACAGAATCTATTATTTCAGTTTCAGCTTGCGTCGATCAACATACCTCAAATTGGTAGATTGTTTGCTCTTGTTCTAATATATCGGCACATCATCCTCACTATGTCTTGATCATCATCGTATTCTGTGTGCCTTGGGTATGCGCTGTGATTTGTTTATTATTATTATTATTATTATTATTATTATTATTATTGTTATTATTATTATTATTATTATTATTATTATTATTATTATTATTATTATTATTATTATTATTATTATTATCATAATCATCATAATCATCATCATCATCATCATCATCATCATTATTATTATTATTATTATTATTATTATTATTATTATTATTATTATTGTTCAGTAGTTTTATTTTTATAACGTGCATTCACTTCACTACCGAGCGCAGCTCTGTGTGCCTTGGGTATGTGCTGTGGTTTACTGCGATGCTCTTATGGTTACTGTATTGAAAGTGTTTTGCGTAGGATGTGTGCAGTGCCCAGTAGTGCAATTTTCTGTATGTTATATATATTTGTAAGTCCTGGTGTTTTTGTTATGTATTTGTCTGAATATTTTTTTATTATACCTAAGGTACCTACTATGATAGGAATTGTTTCTGTTTTTAGATTCCACATTCGAGTTATCTCTATTTCCAGGTCTTTGTATTTTGAAAGTTTTTCCATTTCTTTTAGAGAAACGTTGTCCTCTGCTGGTATTGATACATCAATTAGAAAGCATTTTTTTTCTTCATGATCTTTGACAACTATATCTGGTCTATTTGTCTTAATTTCTCTATCTGTGTGTATTGGCATATCCCAGAGTATGGTTGCTTTCTCGTTTTCTGTGACCTTTTCTGGCGTGTGTTTATACCATCTTTTTTCTGTTGTTATTCCATAGTGTTGGCATAGCTTGCAGTGTATATAGGTCCCAGCTCTGTCGTGTCTGTGAATATATTCCTTCTTAGCCAGGACTGGGCTGCCAGAGATAATGTGATTTATTGTTTCTTGTCCATCTCCACATATTCTACAGTTACTTGTTATGTTTCTTTTCATTGTTTTTGGTAAGTTCTGGTGGGGATGCTTTGATCTTGTGCAGCAATTAAAAATCCTTCAGTCTCTGCTTTGAGTCCTGAGCTTCTCAACCATTGCTGGGATTTTTCTCTGTCTATTTCTTTTGCATTTAGTTTAGCCCAGTATTTACCATGTAGGGGCTTTTCTTGCCATCGTTTTATCATGGTCCGTTGCTGTTCTAGTTTTAGTTTGGACTTCATTTGTTTTATAGCTTTTGTTGTTTCTTCTTCGTATTTGTTAGGTAGTATGATTTCTTGTTTGTATTTGTCAGCTTCCTTAAATACTGAAAACAGTTTCTTGTTTTGCTCGTGTTTTGTGGCTATTTGTATTAGTTTTCCTTGCTTCTGGAGTAGGTATTTTTGCAGTCCTATGGTGGTTATTTTATAATAGTTTTCTAGCTGTATAAGACCCCTGCCACCTTCTGTGCGTTGTATATATAGCCTTTCTATGTCAGATTTTGGGTGGTGCATCCTATATCCTGTCATTATTTTTCTTGTTTTCCTGTCTATTTTACATAGTTCGTTTAGTGTCCAGTTAAGGATGTTGTAGCTGTAGCTTATAACTGGGACAGCTAAAGTGTTGATACCCATTATCTTGTTTTTAGCATTGAGCTCTGTTTTTAGTATTGATCTAACTCGTCTATAGTACTCTTTCTTTATTTTTTCTTTCATTTGTGTATGTTGTATCCTATCTAGTTCATTGACTCCTAAATATTTGTATGGTTGGCTTTCGTCTAGTTCTCTTATTTCATTGGCTTTATCTAGTGTTATATTGCTACTTTTAACTAATTTTCCTCTTTTCAGGGTTGCTTTGGCACATTTTTCTAATCCGAATTTCATATCTATTTCCTTGGTAAAGCCATGTACTGTCTGTAGTAGTGTTTCTAGCTCTTTGTCATTTTTTGCGTATAATTTTAGGTCATCCATATATAAAAGGTGGCTGACTGTTTTCCCGTAGCATTTGTAACCGCATCCAGTTCTATTTAGCAATTTAGTTAAAGGTGTGAGTGCCAGACAGAACAGGAGTGGAGAGAGCGTGTCTCCCTGGGATATTCCTCTTTTAATGGGGATGGCTTTCGTTTTCACAAGTCCCTCTTTTGTTTGAATCTGTAGCACTGTCTGTCATTTGTTCATTGAGTGTCTTATGTATTTTATAATAATTGGTGCCACCTTGTTTATGGCTAGTGTTTCCAGAATCCACGTGTGGGGAACACTGTCGAAAGCCTTTTGGTAGTCCACCCAGGCCATACTGAGGCCTTTCTTCTTTCTGCGGCTGTCTTCAGTCATGGCTTTATTGATCAATAATTGATCTTTACAGCCGTATGAGCCCTTGCAGCATCCCTTCTGCTCTTCTGGAAACAAGTTGTTATTTTCCAGGTGCTTACTCAATCTCTGCGATATTATTGGAGTAAAGGCTTTGTAGATCGTAGGGAGACAGGTTATAGGTCTATAGTTTTGTGGTTTCTCCGTTTCCGTGGATTTGGGGATTAAGATGGTTTTCCCTTTCGTGAGCCATTCAGGCATTGTCTCTGGCTCTGCTAGTATGTTGTTAAAGTTTTCTGCCAGCCTTTTATGCATACCTGTCAGGTGCTTTAACCAGAAGTTGGGGATCTTGTCGTGCCCAGGTGCCTTCCAGTTGCTTAGTCTTTGCAGTGTCTGGGTGACCTCTTCAGTTGTTATAGGGGTCCAGAGTTGCTCAAGTGCTAAGTTTGTTGTTTTAATGGTCCTTTTCTGGGGTTGTTGCTTCACCGACCATATTTGTCTCCAGAATTCTTCCAGTTCTTCTGCTGTTTGTGCTGCAGTAATGTCTATTTTATTTTTACCCAATTCTTGGTAGAGTTTTTTGGGGTTCGATTTGAACTGTTTGTTTTGTTCAAAGAAACGTTGGCGTTTCTCATACCGGCGGATCCTTTGTGCTTTGGCAAGGATGTCTTGCTTTAGTTTTTCTTTTGCCTCAGGTAAGTCTTTTTCTGTAATGCTGTATTTGTACAGTATTTTTGTTTTCTTCTTGTTACTTAGTTGTGTTGATTGTCTACTAATTTCGTTGAGAATCGATAAATCTTTTCTCTTTTTTTTAATTTTGTTCTGGATGTTATTTATCCACAAGGTCTGTTTGGGTGGTAGAACTCCTGTTCGGATGGGTTTGAGTGAGTATCCTGCTTCTTTTGTGGCTGCAGTGGCTGCCGCATATATTATGTCATTTAGCTCAGTGATATTGCCAGTTGTTTCTGTGGTTGTTAGTTCCGTGACGGCCAAGTTTATGCTATTTATTATTGATGTTGTTTTATTGTCTATTTTGATTTTTGGGAAATATAATCTGTGGTTTTCAGTTCTTTGGTTATTCTCATTTTCATAGTATCGTAATTATTAGGTTTCCCTCCGTTATTCCCAGGCTTTAGATTTGTTTTGCCTTCTTTTTCATTCATATGTTTGTCTGTGGTCTTCTGGATTGGTGCTTTTTGTACACTATTATACATCTCCACGGTCTGGGTTTGTTGTTTTTTGATTACTTCGTTTTTGCCGGAAATGTTACGTTTGTCCTCGTGTTTTGCTATCTCAGTGTTTATATTATTATTTGGCATTGCTGTGTGACTGCTATCTAGATTTTCCTGATGTATTTTTCCTTTCAATTCTTCTGCTTTTAGAATATATCTTCTTATGTTAGCTAGTTTGTTAGGATTCATTGTTTTATCGAGGTCTTTATTTACATTATTTTTCTTCCATATTTTATATGTATGTGTTGTTGCGTTTTCGTTTTTTGGGTAGAGCACTGCTGTGAAATAAGCGTGTAGGATCGAAATGTATTCCTCACGTGTCCATTTATGCCGTTTTGGTTTTGTTTGCGGGACATGAGGAACAACGCCCGGCCCTTTATTTTGACGGTCATCGTTTTCGTAGGGTACCGGTTCGTTCATTTCTGTTGTCAGATTGTTTTGCCCGTTCAGATATTCGTACTTTTTGCGTAACAAGCTTACAGTACGTACTTCTCGGTTGTTATTCTTGGGTGGAATAATACCGGTGTTATTTAATCTGTTTGTAATTTTTTTGTAGATAGTGTTTGGGTTCGGAGATGGTCTAATTTTGATGTAGCACGTGTGTTTACGATCGTTGTGTGGGTAGTGGAGGTATCAAGTTAAAATACATCATTATATTTGGAAAAATAGAAATAAATTTCAATGAGTATTACTTACTCGGATATAGTCCAACCCTTTGTCAGCTATTTTTTGGCTCCATGCGATGTCTTTATTTCCGATGTTTTTGGATAAATTTTGGAGCAGTGATTTATCGTTCTCACATGTTAAACATCCCCGGTGTATTATCATTATTATTATTATTATTATTATTATTATTATTATTATTATTATTATTATTATTATTGAGTGAGAGAGCAGTATACCCATCATGACTACTCGTTTGATAAGGGTACACCAGGCACATGCATCACAACCATATGTGCGCGACGTAGTGGTCTCATATCAAGATTAACAGCGCTTGACCTTGCAGGTGGGGCCCAGTTAGAATTTTCTTCAGGTCGAATAGCCCATACAGCTGAAAAGGTCCCTCAATAAGGTTTGTTTAAGGATGTTTAACGAAACACCCATATTTCCAGAGGTGAATTATTAAAACCCCAAAGAACTCCTCTCAACACATGGCTATTTTGCTCCCCTATTACTTCTGCTCATGATTAGAGATGCACATAACGTCAGCCACTAGTGAACATGCTCAACTGGTTAAGGTCAAACAAGTAAATCTGTGGAATTGAGCAGCATATTTGCTGTAGCCCATCTTTTATTATTATTACTATTATTATTATTATTATTATTATTATTATTATTATTATTATTATTATTATTATTATTATTATTATTATTATTATTATTAATAATAATAGTTATCGCCAAGCCAACATGGCAGTCCAAAAGTAGAACTACATGAATCTCTGATATACAACATTGCACACAAGCCGACTTACATAAAAATGTATGTATATATGCATGCTTGCTCGACCTGCTAGAAGAACTGTCAAATATTTGCCAAAGTATATTACACCGTCTTCAAAAAGCAGCGCTACACTGTATAATATAGTGTTAGATTTGCAATACTGAAGACTAAGACATGGTTGTCATGGCTGGAACGATCATAATCAGCTGAGTTCATGCTGACTTAGGTATAAACATCAAGATTGTATACGTACGTACATACATACATACATACATACGTACATACATACATACATACAGACATACCCTGTTTTTGATGTTGAATTCCAATGAAGGAACCTTGGATCTAGGTTAGAAACCGGTTCTTTCTCTATTAGCTAGACATTTTGAAATAAACTGAATAATGACATACATACATACATACTTTTGCGCTCCTTTCCTTTTATGGTGCAGTGCCTCAATGGCATGTGATAACAAAGTCATACGCCTGTTTGAAGAAAAGTGAAAGACTCCGTCTCTCAGACACTTGATCGGAAGAGACCGCTGCATTGCCCGAAGAACAACCGTAACTGCTTCCCCTTTATCTTACACCTTCAATGTACATTCATGTGTGTAGAAACTATGGCAATTGCGATATGTCACTGTGTCTGTGGTATGTGGCATCCCGATTGCCACAACGAGAAGTCTACCATCTGTTTGTAGTTTCAAGAAGTTCGAGTCTTGAATCGTTCTGGAAACAAAGAAAAAGATACATTATTTACATTATTTACAATTGACGGATATTTGTCCTCATCTTGTTTGATGCTAACACAACGTTTCGACTGATATACCCTCCAGCCTTCATCAGGTGTCTTGGGGAAATTTCGAACCTGCATTCACATTCCTAAGGTATTTTTCGATGTTGTTATTATTATTATTATTATTATTATTATTATCATTAATATTATTATTATTATTATCCAGGTCACTGCCTGGAATCGAACAAGGAATCTTGGGGTTAGTAGCCCGCGCTCTTAACCACTACGTCATATGCCCATGAATAATAATAATGATAATAATAATGATAATAATAATAATAATAATAATAATAATAATAATAATAATAATAATAATAATAATAATAATAATAATAATAATAACAACAACTACAACAACATCAAAAAATACCTTAGGAATGAGAATCTAGGTTCGAAATTTCCCCAAGACACCTGATGAAGGCTGGAGGGTATATCAGCCGAAATGTTGTGTTAACAAAAAACAAGATGAGGACAAATATCCGTCAATTGTAAATGATGTAAATAATGTACATAATTCCTCATCTCTTAAATACAGAACTGTATTAAAGAAAAAGATGCGATGCAAAACATACCTGTACATGAAGCCTTCTGGTGGCAAGCGTTTGTAATGGGTACACCAAGAAGTATGAAAAGAAAACCTAGAAAGCAAATTTGTACTAATATTCATTATTCAAAATAATACAAATAAAACTCCTAACAGCAGAATAACATAAACTTTGAAATAACAAACATACATCACATCTGTGTGCATCAAAGCTACAAATAAATGTATGTACTTACATAGAAACAGAGAATGACAGCATAATAAAAAAAAATGCTTGTAGTAGTACAGAAGGCAGAGTCAACAAGGTTCAGGGTCAAAAGAATGAATTTTTTTTGGCTTTCACGGTGTTGATTCTATGCTGTGAATTACATTTATTGGAGCTTTACAATAAAACTAGGCTACAAACGCCGTCTTACATATTCGCTTTTATAATCATTTTCCACAATGATGCTTTTAGTTGTAATCAATGAACAAACTTTACTAATGATAGCAAACTTAATCAATGATATAAGCAAACTTATAAACTTATTAATCAATTCCGGCAGGCATTTTTCACAGATAATCAAATCTGTCACTCGCTTTCTAATATATAAGAACACATAGCTATCCTAATGACTTGACGGGTTACTAATCAACTAAGATAGCTGTGTGAAAACAACGGTAATAGGGTAGTAAAATGGTACAACGTCGTGTCCATTTATTAATTTCAGATGCAATGAATGATATAGCTGAATGTTCCATAAAGTGAGTGATTCAGTAATGACCATCAACGACCACTTGCGTAATGGAACAAGATTGGCAGTGAATGGACGAGCGGAATATTTCAGTATTGCAGATACCATTTCAGGAATCAATAACTGGAAACATGTTTTCTGACTCAGCTATTCATTCAGCACGGTGATCAATATTCACGCAAATGACCACAACGTCAATGATTTGTAAGAATATATCACAATCGTTTGATGTGAGTCAGCCGTTTGCTGTTGGCATTTTAACTTCAGCTTATCTTCACGGCTTTACGTTGCACCGACACACACAAAAGGTAACTCGGAGCTTCTGCCTGGTCTCTTGACTGGCAAGAAACGCCAGCCAAATCTCTTTTACATCAAACTATATCGTTTTAAATAATAAATACTGAAGGACATGTGTGGTTTTTCATGTCTAGATACTCCTAACCGAACCGTAAGATCTTTAAGATCATGACCGGAATGCCTTTGATCATAGCTCTACCAAATCAAGAGTGAGCTAGAGCTAACCAACAGCAATATATAAAAGCTAAACAGATATTTGCCATCATACCACCACCATCATACCACCACCATCATACCACCACCATCATACCTCCACCATTCATAAATAATTTCATCTATTTAGGTATTTTCACATATTAAATCAGAAATAACATACATCGGTGCTTTAATTAGAACTAGCAGGACACGTGGAAATTCTGCGGTGTAAGTCGACATGTTTGAAAACATTCTGTTCAAATTTGTACTTATAAATATAATCGAAATTAACTTAGAAGGTATTGATTATTTACCTTCTCAATGTTTAACTGATATGATGTGCTTTTATCTTAAGGAAATAAAAGATGAATCTAAAAGCTGAAATTTATTCATATATATATAAAAAAATACACCTTTCGCTGTCAAATGATCACCAAACCTCAGTCCTACCAATCGAGGTTATTTTCATTTCTTTTCAGTTCAGATACCTATTTATTTGTATGTCTCTTAACATATCACTTTTTAAGCATGTCTGTCTAGCTTCTTTCCCTTCTGCCGATGTATGTATCAGTCTACTCTCATAACACAGATAAGCACTTAGACCTAAAATTAAAAAAATCAATAATAACGGTGCTTCAGCATAGCCACAGTTTTCGGTCTATAACACGTAAAAGGTAAAAGTTTAACATCCACAACTATTTACTAACTAAAATTATTTCACTTGGATTTAACTCTCTATCGGTATATCTTCTCGTGCGTTTAAAGATCTTCATGGCAGTGTTTCATTATGTTAAACATTTCGTCTGTGCTGGCGCTTTCAACACACAAATGCTGAATGATATTGACCTCTCTCTCTCTCTCTCTCTCTCTTTCTCTCTTCATTTTCATTTCGTTTTCTATTAGTTCATCTACCTACCTATTTCTAAATCTATTGCTCTATCTTTCTACCTGCATATCTGTTGATATATCTGATATCTATCTATCTATCTATCGATCTATCTGTCTGTCTGTCTGTCTATCTCTCTCTCTCTCTCTCTCTCTCTCTCTCTCTCTCTCTCTTTCTCTCTCTCTCTCTCTTTCTCTCTCTCTCTCTCTCTCTCTATTTATCTCTCTATCTATCTATCTATCTATCTATCTATCTATCTATCTATCTATCTGTGTAAATACCAAGCTAGCTAGCGAATTAACTATCATATCAACATTCCCTTCTGTATCTGTCTACTCTCATAATACCGATAAGCATTTAAACTAAATAACAAATAATAAATAAATAAATGTATAATTAAATAATGGCGCTGGCCCAGCATAGTGCAATATAAAAGTGCAACATCCACAGCTATTTGCTAAGGTTATTTCAATCTAATTTAACTATCTAAATTAAAATTCATTGATCTTCATGACATGGTTTCAGTAAGTTATTGACTGTGCCTCCGATTTGAACACGCAAAAGCAGAATAATACAGACTTTCACCCCCACCCTCTCTCTCTCTCTCTCTTTCACTCTCTTAGTCTCCCATTCTCCTCCTTCTCTCTTCGAATATATTTCTACATTCGAGTTATTACCTCCCTTGGTGTAAGCATAACGGACAAAAACAGAAAGAAACGTAAGAAGGCGTAGAATATTACAAGCTCTTAGGTAATGATAGAAAATGACTTTATAGCGCTTAAGGAATACTTTGTACCAGCCAAGAATCTCACACCGTTTATTCAATGTCAAAATTTATTATTATTATTACTGAGTGAGAGAGCAGGGCATGCCATCAAAGTGACATTTTACTGGGGTAAAATATATGAAGCCCGGTATACCCATCATGACTACCTGTCTGATAAGGGTACACCAGGCACATGCATCACAACCATGTGTGCACGATATTGTGGTCTCATATCAAGATAAACAGTGCATGACCTTGCAGGTGGGGCCTAGTTAGAATTTTCTTCAGGTCGAGTAGCCCATCCCGCTCAAAAGGTCCTTGAATAAAGGTTGTTTGAAGATGTTGAACGAAAGACCCATGTTTCCAAAGGTGAATTATCCAAACCCCAAAGAAATCCTCTCAACACATGGCTATGATGCTCCCCCACTACTTCTGCTCATGATCAGAGATGCACATTTCGTCAGCCACCAAGGGACATGCTCAACTGGTTAAGGTCAAGCAACTGACAAGCAAATCTGTGGTATTAAGCAGAATATTTGTTGTAGCCCATCTTTTATACCAAGACAAAACAATGTACATGATAACACTTCCAATCAGTTAAGATCAGAAGCCATGAGAACCACTGTTTGGCACTGCATCAGGTCAATTATTATTATTATTATTATTATTATTATTATTATTATTATTATTATTATTATTATTATTTTATGTTTGACTATTATTATTATTATTGTTCAGTAGTTTTATTTTTATAACGTGCTTTCACTGCACTACCGAGCGCAGCTCTGTGTGCCTTGGGTATGTGCTGTGGTTTCCTGTGATGCTCTTATGGTTACTGTATTGAAAGTGTTTTGCGTAGGATGTGTGCAGTGCCCAGTAGTGCAATTTTCTGTATGTTATATATATTTGTAAGTCCTGGTGTTTTTGTTATGCATTTGTCTGAATATTTTTTAATTATACCTAAGGCACCTACTATGATAGGAATTGTTTCTGTTTTTAGATTCCACATTCGAGTTATCTCTATTTCCAGGTCTTTGTATTTTGAAAGTTTTTCCATTTCTTTTAGGGAAACGTTGTCATCTGCTGGTATTGATACATCAATTAGAAAGCATTTTTTTTCTTCATGATCTTTGACAACTATATCTGGTCTATTTGCCTTAATTTCTCTATCTGTGTGTATTGGCATATCCCAGAGTATGGTTGCTTTCTCGTTTTCTGTGACCTTTTCTGGCGTGTGTTTATACCATCTTTTTTCTGTTGTTATTCCATAGCGTTGGCATAGCTTCCAGTGTATATAGGTCCCGGCTCTGTCGTATCTGTGAATATATTCCTTCTTAGCCAGGACTGGGCAGCCAGAGATAATATGATTTATTGTTTCTTGTCCATCTCCTCATATTCTACAGTTACTTGTTATGTTTCTTTTCATTATATGTTTTTGGTAATTTCTGGTGGGGAGGCTTTGGTCTTGTGCAGCAATTAAAAATCCTTCAGTCTCTGCTTTGAGTCCTGAGCTTCTCAACCATTGCTGGGATTTTTCTCTGTCTATTTCTGCGTGGCACCTTGGGCAAGTGTCTTCTACTATAGCCTCGGGCCGACCAAAGCCTTGTGAGTGGATTTGGTAGACGGAAACTGAAAGAAGCTTGTCGTATATATGTATATATATATATGTATGTGTGTGTATATGTTTGTGTGTCTGTGTTTGTCCTCCCAACATTGCTTGACAACCGATACTGGTGTGTTTACGTCCCCGTAACTAAGCGGTTCGGCAAAAGAGACCGATAGAATAGGCTTCCAAAGAATAAGTCCTGGGGTCGATTTGCTCAACTGAAGGCTGTGCTCCAGCATGGCCGCAGTCAAATGACTGAAACAAGTAAAAGAGTAAAGAGTATTATTACTATTATTGTTGTTGTTGTTATTATTATTATAGCTGCCATTCTTTAAAGTCACGCGTCTGTCGGTATAGTGGAGGGTAAAAAGCCAAGATGCCACATATGTGGATCTGTAATTCATTTAAAGGCTTTCTGCCCTGAAACAAGAAAAATTAAACTCCCCACTTCTGCCAACTCTACAAACACCACAAATACAAAATCATGAACAAGTGCTCAAGACTCCTACACCCACTCCCAAACCAAGACAAAGAAGGAGCTTACCTCCAGTTGCCACGAAAAGGCAAGCTTCTCCTGATTTTTCTACCTCCCAAACCAATATCAGCTGCAATGAAATGGAGAAAGAAGAGCTGAACGATCAATGGATCACAGTGACAAGAGGTAGAAGGCGAAAGAGGAAGAGAGTACATAGCCTTACTCCAAGAAATCAACAAAAACAAATTCTGAAGCCACAACTGCAACACAATTCACAACCACTTCGACAAAAACAAGAACAATAACAGCAGTTTTAAAAATAACCTCATCAGCAACAGTATGAAATCAAGAAACACAGAAGCAATCAATTACAGAACTTCAAAAACAAGAATATTCATAAGACGGTAGACGTAATGTATCCATCAATTTCACTCTTGTCAACAAGTGCAACAGTGAATTGATGGATTTTGTACGCGAAAACAAAAACAAAATAGAGTCAGAGGGACAGGAATTTCAGGATGTCATCCTTAAAAACCCCAAGGACAGACTTGTAATTAAAATGTTATCAGACATTTATAAAACTATAAGAGAAAAATTCCCATGTAGTGTGGGGATTTTTAAAAAGTCAATTGTTGGAAGGGCCTTTTAAAAAATTTTCGCTAGTAGAGAGACCCGGAACTTCCGGGTTTCTCGAAAATCAAGGTGAATAGCCTGCACTTTTTATGACTGTGCTGAGAATGGGGTGTGTGAATGTGCGTGGCCTGGGATCAGCTTGGAAGCAAGGTCACTTGCTCAATGATCTCAGGTCGTTTGATTTGGCTGTGGCTGCCATTAGTGAAACAAGGATCTCCGGAAAACACGCTCTATCATCCATTTCCGAGGACTACATGGTATTCTCATCTTGTCAATCGGGGGCGGGTGGCGGTGTAGCAGTGCTACCCCAGAAATCCTTCCTGAACCCAGATGGTAGGGTAGTGGTTCTGGGCGTGAATGGCAGTGAACGTGGCGCCTTTAGACTGGTGGTAGTTAATGCTCCAACAGGGGCTGAAAGGCCATATTTCTCCAGACGTCTAGAAACATTCTTAGGAAAGTCTCGTACTTTAGTACTAGTGGAGGACTGGAATAGTACTTTGGACGCACGGAAGGATTGTGGATGGGTTTAGTACATAGAAGTTGATGTAACAGCCTTGAAAACCTGCTCAGGACTTTCCATATTTCTGACAGGTTCCGACTGGATTTCTCTCGTGTGGCCAATGTGGACATGGAGCAGTGGGTTATCCAAATCGTATTTAGATAGGGTATTTGTTAGGTCAAATGATAGGGATAGCATAAGTTGTTCACAATTGAAATTGGTAGGCTACACAGATCACAAATTTGTGATATGCTCAGTGGAATCAGATAGGATACGTAGTGAGGGACCCGGTTACTGGAGGTTGAATTCATCCTTACCGGTTCGCATATACTACAGGGACCGGGTTAGCGAACTAATTAAGCAACAGTTGACGTGAGCTATTGTCAATAACCGGTGGTGGATCGCTCTGAAGAGAGCGATTAGAGTAGAATCAATTGCGTTTAGCAAAGATTTAACGATAGAAAGAAATAGATTAGAGGGAAAACTAGTTGGCAAACTAAAAGAGGCTATTAGTAAAGGCATCGCGACCGAAGTGTTAGCGGCGAGAATGGCCCTTTATTTTTTGAGGCGAAACACGAAGGGTACGTTGTTAAAGCTAAGGCGATAGCGGACAATGCTTCGTACCTAGACGGCCTACCACGACTCTCGGTAACGGACGCGAAATTCTGCGAAAAGCCGATTACAGCCACTGAAATACGCCCGGTTTGGATGGTCTGCCCCACGAATTCTATTTTTTCATGCCAGATTTGTTTGGCAGTAACCGGCAGCAGAGCGGAAGAATTCCTAGTGCTGTTAGCCGGGGTGTACTAATTTCAGAGTTTAAGATTTTGGCCAAGGTGTTAGCGAAAAGGTTGGCGCTTGTCATTGGTAGTCCTGTCGGGGTGGCACAAACGTGCGCAATCCCGAGCAGGTCAATCCACGACAACCTCCACCTTATATGGCACATCGTAGAGAGGGCTGGGACAAAAGCTGGCTTCGGCGGGGCCCTGATCAATTTAGATTAGTGGAAAGCTTTCGATGGGGTAAACCATCGCTACTTGGAGGCCGTCCTTAAAGCGACCGGTTTCGGACCCGTTTCCTGAGGCTGAACTGCTGCAATGCACAGCGGCACCTGCTCGGTAGTCAAAGTAAATGGCCACCTATCGGACCCGTTTAGTATCGTACCTTCGGTCCGTCAGGCCTGCCCGCTGTCATCTCTTCTGTATGTACTGGCTCTCGAGCCACAGCTACGGAAGTTGGAACAGTTAAGAAGCCTTCGAAATGGACTCACGAGGGCAGTGTCGGCGTACGCGGACGACATCATCGTCATAGTGTCGGATGCCTCCGAAGTGGAGACGGTGGGCTCCATTGTAAAAGAATATGAGTTAGTTGCAGGGGCCAAAATCAACGCCGACAATTCGGTGGGATTGCGACTGGGAATCGGGAGAGGTAGATCGATGCAGTTGGACAGCGTCGTCGGACGTTGAACTGACGAACCAGTTAAACTGCTTGGGATCTGGTCTGGTCCTCACCTCCAGGTGGATAAGAATTGGGAAGAGGTGACGAACAGGGTGGCCTGTCTTGCCCAGAAATAGGCAGAGAGGAAGTCTTCCCTGAAAGAACGGACAGAGGTGGTGAATGCCGACATCGCCTCTGTCATTATTTACCGTCTGACCGTCGTGCCTTGCCCCAGTAACTGCTTGTGGAAAGGAGGCGTTCCAGTGGTCAGGTAGTCAGTCTGCTGCCAACTTCCTCTGCGTGGTGCTTTAGGTATGCTTTGGCTTTTGATGCGGAGACATGCACTCAGGTTGCGTTATCTGCAACGATTTCTAGAAGGTGAACGTGTTTGAGCTCCGTTTGTGAGACACGCCTTTCCGCAATTCGTCTCCTTGGTGGAGCTGCAGTCCTTGGTAAAGGATAGGCCGAGACTGGGCGCCTGGTATTTAGAATGTCGTCAGGCACTCACTGTTCCCTACAAGTCGGGCAATAGGATCGGTGGATGTTCCACTTTAGCTATATACAGAGAATTAGTAGCGGGGAAGTGCGACGACGTCCTCGTGGAGACCATGGGTGTTTACGAAGACAAACTGACAAGTCTATTCCAGTGGACTTTCCGGTCGGGGACTGTTATGGATAATTTCCAGATGTCTTTGACCTGGCAGTGCTACCGGAGCGCGCTACCGGTTCGAAATAAACTTTACAGGCATGGATGTGCTGTCAGACGGGCTTGCCCAAAGTGCTCGCAGAGCGACGAAACCATTCTGCATGCACTCGTTCAGTGTCCGAGCATTGCTGACTTGTGGAGTTATGTCGAAGATGACAAGTCCTGTGAGTCGGAAGAAAGGAATTGGAGAGGGCTTTGATGGCGGGGTTCCTCGATTATCCCTAGAGGTTCTCCTGTATCAAGGGACCCCATCACTAGCTCTTTTTTCCTTCCTTTTCTAGTGTCGTGTAGTATGTATATTTCCCTACTAATGTATACCGTGTATACTTTTCTTTATAATTCCATATGAAAACCCCACACTTAATGTCTGACTTTGTATTGTCCCCCTCATGTTTCGACCTGGTGGCATCCAATATCGTGATGATGCTGATTAAAGATATTGTATCAACCGGGGGTTTGTCTGTCAAGTCACAAGGACCTCAGACAGACAGTACTTTACGCAATATGCGTGCAGCTCCAAGTAATGCCGATTTTTTCAATGCACCTGGATTGTAAGGTATTTCTAAAGTTTCCAGATATTTTTTTCTTTTCAGGTTGGCTGGTATTGAAGCCAATGCTCTGATGGCAATAATGGCAAATTCCATGTTTGACTCTTGTAGCTGCCACAACTTGGCATTTTCAATTCTCAGGTCTCCATATTTATCCATCTTTTCTCTTTCTTTCATGATAATAAGTTGATCTCTTGGCACTGCCATGTCAATTGTAAGGCACTCTTGTTTGTCCCTCCTAAAAAGTTACTATATCCGGTCTTCGGTGCTCTAAAACCTTGTCTGTCTGGAAGTTAAAGTCCCAGAGGATTTTTGACTTCCTTTTTTCATCCATTACCTTTTCCGCCGTATATTGTTACCAAGCACCCGTTACCTCGTATACATACTTACGGCATAATGGCTAGTGAAGGTTTTGGGCTGCTTGTTGTGTCTACGCTTGTACTCTTTCTGCGCAAGACTTTCACAAGCACTAACAATGTGAGTCACGCTTTCGACCCTCTTCCCACACATTCTGCAGAAGTTAGTTGCACTTGTGTGATATATATCTCTCTTCACCGAGTTGCCTGATCCTGGGCAGCGACGGTAAGGCTTTCAGTATCTTACTTAGGGCATCCTAGGTAAGCCATCTCCATGATGCTTCCTGGTCTTTTAATTTGTAAGTTTCACGGTGGAACTGACCATGTAATTCCATACGGAGTAGGGTTTCTTCTCTCTCGTTGTGTGTTCTTGTACGGAATTCATCAGCACTCTCAAATCCATTTTTGTTAACTCCTTCTGCATTAGCAGCATACTGTAGCTGGTCTTCTTTGCTGTTTGCCAAATATTCTGCCATGTTTCTTCTTTCTCACTGTTGATACACTCTTGTACGCTAATCAGCCCACATCTACCTTTACCTCTCTTCGTGTAGAGCCTGTGTACATTTGCCTTAGGGTGGAAGGCACCATGCATTGCCATTGTCTTTCGGATAGTGCGATAGAGTTGGTTCATCTCCGCTTGTGTCCATTTCAGGATGGGGATACTCCAGCGGACTACAGCAGCTGCCTAAGTATCATGTTGATGGCAGTCACAAGGTTCTTTAGGTTGAGTTTTGATTTCAAGAGAAGTTTGAGGAGCTTAAAATATGCAGTGATGATCTTGTCTTTCATTCCTCTGTGCAAGATATTTCACATTTCCAGGATCCCAAGGTACATGTACCCATCATCATGTGGGTCTTCCATTCTCTCTCCGTTTGGCAATTCTATGCTCCTACAATCTACTCTTTCTCCCGCTTCAAAGTAAGCACTGTACATTTGGAGATACCGAATTCCATCCCTATATCCTTGCTGCATATTTGCAGTCTCAACCAATCTCTCCATTTCAGGCTCTGCTTTTGCGAACAGTTTTATAATTACCCATGAAGAGAAAGTGATTGAGACGAGGTCCATTCTGTTTTAGCTCATAGTGCACGTTGACTTTGCGTAAGACTGCTGAAAGAGGGATGAAGGATATAACAAATAAGAGAGGAAGATACCTCTTTCGATTGTTACATCGGCTAAGTGCTGGTTGTTACAGAAAAGACATGTTTTCCAACTAGGCATGCTGTTCTTCATCAGTGCACACACGTTCCCAGCTCTTCCACACATGTCGAGTGTTTCCAAAATCCACGAATGCGGCAATATGTAAGCCTTTTTGAAGTCTATCCAGGCCATGCACAAGTCTTATTTGGTACCGTTTACAGTTCTTCATTACAACCTTGTCTATCACAAGGTGGTCTTTGGAGCCATTTCGGTATCTCTTTTGTTCTACTGGAAGGAGATTGTTTTCCGCAAGGAACAGATATATTTTCCCTGCGAGGATGCCTGTTAACACTTTCGATAGGAGGCTAAGACAAGCAATGGGTCGGTAATTGCCAACCTCGTTGCCCTTTGACCAATCTTTCATTAACCATGTTGTCTTTCCCTCTGTAATCCACTCCGGAACTGCACCGCTCTGTAAGCAATTGTCTAATTACAACGCAATTTACTTGTGTGTTGACCTAAACCACTTGAGCCAGTAGCCTTGAATTCCGTCTAATACAGTCACTTTCCAGTTTGAAAACTGCATTGTCATTGTCTTTTGGGTAGTGCGATCAACTTGGTTGATCTCCGCTTGTGTCTATCTAAGGACGAGTACACTGTAGTGGACTACAGTAACAGTCCATATGTAGACGGCAATCACAAGGTTCCTTGAGTTGAGCTATGATTTTAAGAGAAGTTTCAGGCGCTTAAAATATGCAGTGATGAACTTGTCTTTCATTTCTCTGTGCAAGATATTGTCCAGCTCCAGGATCCCAAGGTACTTGTACCCATCATCATGCGGGTCTTCCATTCTCTCTCCATTTGGCAATTTTATGCCCCTAGAATTTACTCTTTTCCCCCGCTTCAAAGTAAGCATCGCACATTTCAAGATACCGAATTCCATCCCTATATCCTAGCTGCATATTTGCACAATCTCAACAAGCCACTCCATTTCAGGCTCTGTTTTTCGAACAGTTTTAAATCATCCATGAAGAGAAAGTGGTTGAGACGAGGTCCGTTCTTTCTCAGCTCGTAGTGCACGCTGATTTTATATAGGCCTACAGAAAGTGGGATCAAGGCTATAACAAATAACAGAGGTGAACAAGAGTCACTTTGGAAGATACCTCTTTTGATTGTTACTTCGGCTAAGTGCTGGTTGTTACAGGAAAAGCGTATTTTCCAACTAGGCATTCTGTTCTTAATCAGTGCACACAAGTGCTGGTAGTTGGTTGCTGATACATCCAAATGCACCAATTACTATTGGTACCACGTCTACTCTCGTCATTCACCACAACCTTCGTAGTTGCTACTTCAAATCGTCATAGTTATTCATTTTTTATTGTTGTTGATTTCATATACACTCAACAGACTAGACTGTTGGGAAAGAAAAGAATCCTAACATCGGGCTACAACAAGTAGCCTTAGATGCCAAGAACCTTCCTATTGGATTACAGCAAGTAACCTTAGACGCCAAGAACCCTACTAAGTATCCTAGCTGTCCCTAATAACACTGTTTTCTAGAGCTGTACTAGAAAACTAAACTGAATTTTATACCTATTCCCTCTATCCATCTGCTCAGATCTTTAGGGATAGTTCCCAATGCACCTATAACTACTGAGGTACATTTTAGCTGCACTTTCCATAGTCTCTGTAATTTAATAACTAAGTCCTGGTACTTTACTATTTTTTCTATACCTATCATATTAATTTTTTCATCATTTCTTATTGTGAAGTCAATTTATCTGGCACTCTCTATTCTCTTTATCTACTACTACCAAAGCTTCTATTACTCTGTCAGTCTGAATGTTAAAGTCCCACAACTTCTTGTATTTCTTACTTTCTAGTACTTTACTAGGTTCATGTTCATACCATTTATCAGTATGTTCAAATCCTAGCCTCTACATAACTCCCAGTGGATTACTCTCCCTATGTCTCTTCTTGTATTCTTTCTGTGCCGGCATACAACATTCACTTTTTATATAAGTAACGCTTACCTCTTTTGCTTTGCATAATCTACATTGGGAATCTACTTGGTTTTTGTCTATCGTGATTTTTATCCAACTAGTCCTTAATACTTGATTTTGTGCAGCTACTAACAAATTTTCTGTCTCACTCCTCAGCTTTCCCTTCTGCAACCATAACCATGCCTCATTACTACTGTTTGTTGCAACTTTCTTTGGAAATCTACCATGCAACGTCTTCTCCTGCCAATCAGACAGTTTCTGTTCTTTTTTTTACTTTTAAGTTCGTCGGGGTTTTTGGTTTCCCTATGTCTTGCTGTGACTGTAGCAGCTTTTAATAAACTTTCTTCACTTTTACCTACATAGGAGTCTATATCTACTCTAGCTAACTCCACGCAGTCTTCTACTGATATTTACCCTCTTCTGACTTCCTTTCTAGGTAGGTATAATCTTGCTACTCCTGCCCTTGGGTGGAGTCCTCCTTTCATATCGAATTCCTTCCTAGTTCTTCTGTCTAGCTACAAAAAGTGCTGATTATCTAAATAATGATACTGTCCAAGTATTTACAGTATTCACTTAGCTTAGATTTAATTAACTTCCTCACCCTTCTGATGTACTTCTTCTCAAGCTTCGTTTTCATTTCTGTAGTTAGTACACTGTCAGATTTTAATACTCCTAGATACTTATAACTTTCTCCTCCTTTCGATGATTTCAGTGTCTGGCCAACTGGTAATTGGATATCTTCGCAGTTAACTACTTGTCCGCCTTCTCATGGCTAATATTGCACTCTTACCTATGCCTAATTCCATGCCTATATCTTTGCTGAAGAGTCTTACAGTCTGTATTAAGGAATCTATCTCTTTTTCAGTTTAACTGAAATGCTTCAGATCATCCATGTAGAGCAAATGGTTAGTTTTTTCCCTTACTATTTCTGAACTGAAACCCTGCTTTTGCCTTCCTTAATACTAATCTGAGGGGGATCAAACATAGAACAAATATTAAAGAATACAATGAGTCCTCCTGGAAAATTCCTCTATTGATATTAACTTTCCCGAAGAGTGTGTCACCTGAGTATAGATCTACTTTCCATTTCTTCATGCTAAAGCTAATTAATTCTCTTATGTTGTCTGCTATACTGAACATACTCAGACATTCACTTATCCATGAGTGTGGGATCATGTCATAGGCATTCCTATAATCTATCCATGCTAGATTTTTCTTTCTAGTTTTTACTTCATTTAGAACTGCTTTGTCTATATATGATAGATCATGCTTTCCCATAGCATTCTGCAACATTTCTCTTCTTCTGGTAGTAAATTCTGGTTGTCAAGGTGCTCATAAATGCTTTCTGAAAGCATTCCTCTTAACAGCTTCCGCACTAATGGTAAGCAAGTGATTGGTGTATAATTGCTAGCTGCATTACTCTTGCTCTTATCTTTCATAAGAAGTATTGTCCTCTCTCTAGTCATCCAATTTGGTATTATTCCTCCATCAAGGAAATCCTGAAGTTGTTCCTTCAGCCTCCCATGTAAACGACTGAATTTCTTTAGCCAGTATACTTGAATTCAATTTGGTCCTGGGTCCTTCCAATTCGGCATTTTCCAAATACTTTACTCATTAATGCACTATTAAATATTAGATCTGGTTGCTTCTCACTCACTACTTCTTCCCTCACTTTCTTTAACCATTATGCATCTCCATTATGATTGACTGGCTTATCCCAAATATTACTCCAGAACTTTCTAGCTTCTTCTGCATTAGGTTTCTCATCTTCAGTACCTCGTTCTCCACTATTTTTTTTAGTTTTCCAGGCTTTTATTCTGCTTAGATCATGTCTTAAAGTCTTCACTTTATTTTGTAGTATCCTTTTCCACATTTGTTCTTTTTTAGTCTTTACCTGTGAGATATCTAATCTAGTGGCTACTACCCCTCTTGCATAGATCAATAAGTTAGTGACTCCTATATTTTTAGTATCTATCCTACTGATAACAGAATCTACTTTCCTAGTAATTTCTAGCAGCTTCCTTCTGCTGGTGCTTTTTAATACTGGCAGTCTTCTTACTTCTTTACACATTAATTTCTGCATCTCATCTAAAATCTTTTGATCTTACTCCTTTAAGAAACTTAAGTCGTTGGTACCAGTTGTCCCTTCCTTATCGGTAGCGTTATTATTATTTTCCCTTTAGGTTCTTCTTTGATTTGAGCTGTATCTCTTATGTTATTTGTCTTTCTCACTCCCTGGTCTTTCTTTTCCAGTTTTCTAGTGATCTCTTCTACCTCCAGTTCTGTCATCCACTTTCTTCTACTAGTAACATTATCTTGATCAACTTATCTCTGCTCAGTCACTTTAAACATACCCTTCTCTACTCAATGTGTTAACATCCGTTTTCTATTGTCCCTTCTTTTAGGTTCACTTTCTAAGTAGCCCTGCATCACTATCCTGTTTTCTTCGCTAGTCTACTTCCTCCTGCCTACTCTATTATCTGCTGATGCTGTATTAGGATAACAACTACAGCAGTCTGCATCTTTACTGAACCACTGTCAAGAGAGATGCCTTCCCATAAAGGTCCAGCTTCATTTTCGCTGCTACAATCAGAGTTTCTCCGGAAACTCCTGTCTCTCATACACTGAGGTAAGGTAACGTTGGTCACCATCGTTATTACCACTATTATTTTGCGACATCTGGAAATTTCAAGCAACCTTCTATTGCATCATTTGCTGCTGGTGGGGTGGTGTTTGCTGCACTTTTTGGGCGGTGGTGGGATATTGTATTGTATCAGAACGTTTTGTTATGGGGTTTGGTTTGAGTTTCCTGTTGTATTAGTTTTTATATTGTGTTGTTTGTGCAACGCAGCTTGTGTTCTTCTGTCGGGTATCGGCCTTCTAGAGCATATGTTGTGAGTTTTGTTCATTTCGTTGGGCATTTACGGAATGAGTTTATTCCTGTATGTTTTTGGTGGGGTGTTGCATAGTAGTGTGTGTGTGTAACTCGTAAATCAACTATTTTATAGTATTTATGATTATCCGTCCGCCGTTCTTTCTCTTTTGGTTGCTTTTGTAATGGGTTCCGTTAATTATTATTATTGGACCATCCCGTAATTAATGCGGTTTTTTCAATTTCATGAACTAAAAGTCGGGGTGGAGCGGGATAGACTACCTGCATCAATTCCCTATAAAAGTAGGTAGTAATTTTACCTTGTATTTATTCTTCGTGCAAGTTTTGAAGAGTGCAGTTCGATTATTTTTTCAAAGCTGCAATGGAAGTGACAAGGGAGCATATTCGGTATATTTTGCTTTATGAGTTCGACAAAGGCAACAACGGAACGGAAAGTGCGAGGAATATTAATACAGTAAATGGGGATCGGACAATAAATGTAAGCCAATGTCAACGGGACTTCTAGAAATTCCGAGCCGGAAACTACAGCTTAGAAGATGAGCCTCGTTCCGGAAGATTTGTAGAGCTCGACGAGGACGTCCTGCAAACCCTGGTGGAATAAAATCATATCGCAACTGTTGATGAACTAGCAGAGAAGCTTGGATTTAGTCATTCAACGATTCATCGATACCTGCACTCTTTGGTTTCAAGACGAAAGGTGTTCTTCCATCAGGATAATGCTCGGCCACTTACAACGAGGATGACATTCCAAGGCCTGGAGCAGTTTGAATGAAAATGATGCCCCACCCACCATATTCGCCGGACACTGCCCCATCTGATTATTATTTATTCCGCAGCCTTGAAAATCGCTTCGACAGAAGAAATATGAATTCTATAGATGAGGTCAAAACAGTACTGGAGGAGTATTTTTCGTCACGAACAAGTGATTTTTGGAAGAGGGGCCTTACAGGTCTTCCAGATAGATGAAAGAGCAATATAAAATGTGAAGGAGAGTATATTTTAGATTAAAAGAGAACTTTGTTTATCTTAATTTTGAAAAATAAAAGAAGTATAAAAACCGCATTATTTATGGGATGACCCAATATTATCATTATTATTATTGTTCAGTAGTTTTATTTTTATAACGTGCTTTCACTTCACTACCGAGCGCAGCTCTGTGTGCCTTGGGTATGTGCTGTGGTTTGCTGTGGTGCTCTTATGTTTACTGTATTGAAAGTGTTTTGCGTAGAATGCGTGCAGTACCCAGTAGTGCAATTTTCTGTATGTTATATATATTTGTAAGTCCTGGTGTTTTTGTTATGTATTTGTCTGAATATTTTTTTATTATACCCGAGGCACCTACTATGATAAGAATTGTTTCTGTTTTTAGACTCCACATTCGAGTTATCTCTATTTCCAGGTCTTTGTATTTTGAAAGTTTTTCCATTTCTTTTAGAGAAACGTTGTCATCTGCTGGTATTGATACATCAATTAGAAAGCATTTTTTTTCTTCATGATCTTTGACAACTATATCTGGTCTATTTGCCTTAATTTCTCTATCTGTGTGTATTGGCATATCCCAGAGTATGGTTGCTTTCTCGTTTTCTGTGACCTTTTCTGGCGTGTGTTTATGCCATCTTTTTTCTGTTATTATTCCAGAGTGTTGGCATAGCTTCCAGTGTATATAGGTCCCAGCTCTGTCGTGTCTGTGAATATATTCCTTCTTACCCAGGACTGGGCAGCCAGAGATAATATGATTTATTGTTTCTTGTCCATCTCCACATATTCTACAGTTACTTGTTATATTTCTTTTTATTATGTGTTTTTGGTAATTTCTGGTGGGGAGGCTCTGGTCTTGTGCAGCAATTAAAAATCCTTCAGTCTCTGCTTTGAGTCCTGAGCTTCTCAGCCATTGCTGGGATTTTTCTCTGTCTATTTCTTTCGCATTTAGTTTAGCCCAGTATTTACCATGTAGGGGCTTTTCTTGCCATCGTTTTATCATGGTCCGTTGCTGTTCTAGTTTTAGTTTGGATTTCATTTGTTTTATAGCTTTTGTTGTTTCTTCTTCTTCTTCTTCTTCTTCTTCTTCTTCTTCTTCTTCTTCTCCTTCTTCTTCTTCTTCTTCTTCTTCTTCTTCTTCTTCTTCTTCGTATTTGTTAGGTCGATTGATTTCTTGTTTGTATTTCTCAGCTTCCTTAAATACTGAAAACAGTTTTTTGTTTTGCTCGTGTTTTGTGGCTATTTGTATTAGCTTCCCTTGCTTCTGGAGTAGGTATTTTTGCAGTCCTATGGTGGTTATTTTATAATAGTTTTCTAGCTGTATAAGACCCCTGCCACCTTCTGTGCGTTGTATATATAGCCTTTCTATGTCAGATTTTGGGTGGTGCATCCTATATCCTGTCATTATTTTTCTTGTTTTCCTGTCTATTTTACATAGTTCGTTTAGTGTCCAGTTAAGGATATTGTAGCTGTAGCTTATAACTGGGACAGCTAGTGTTGATACCCATTATCTTGTTTTTAGCATTGAGCTCTGTTTTTAGTATTGATCTAACTCGTCTATAGTACTCTTTCTTTATTTTTTCTTTCATTTGTGTATGTTGTATCCTATCTAGTTCATTGACTCCTAAATACTTATATGGTTGGCTTTCGTCTAGTTCTCTTATTTCATTGGCTTTATCTAGTGTTATATTGCTACTTTTAACTAATTTTCCTCTTTTCAGGGTTGCTTTGGCACATTTTTCTAATCCGAATTTCATATCTATTTCCTTGGTAAAGCCGTGTACTGTCTGTAGTAGTGTTTCTAGCTCTTTGTCGTTTATTATTATTATTATTATTATTATTATTATTATTATTATTATTATTATTATTATTATTATTCAGTAGTCTTATTTTTATCATGTGCTTTCACTGCACTACTGAGCGCAGCTCTGTATACCTTGGGTATATACTGTGTTAGGTTGTGATGTTTTTATTGTGACTGTAGTGAAAGTGTTTTACGTAGGATGTGTGCAGTGCCTAGTAGTGCTATTTTCTGTATGTTATATACACTTGTTGGTCCTGGTGTTTTTGATATGCGTTTGTTTGAACATTTTTTACGATACCTAATGCGCCTACTATGATAGGAATTCTTTCTGTTTTTAGACTCCACATTCGAGTTACCTCTATTTCCAGGTCTTTCTATTTTAAAAGTTTATCCATTTCTTTTAGAGAAACGTTGTCATCTGTTAGTATTGATACATCGATTAGAAAGCATTTTTTTTTCTTGATGATCTCTGACAACTATATCCGGCCTATTTGCCTTAATTTCTCTATCTGTGTGTATTGGCATATCCCATAGTATGGTTGCTTTCTCGTTTTCTGTGACCTTTTCTGGCGTGTGTTTATACCATCTTTTTTCTGTTGTTATTCCATAGTGTTGGCATAGCTTCCAGTGTATGTAGATCCCTACTCTGTCGTGTCTGTGAATATATTCCTTCATAGCCAGGACTGGGCAGCTAAAGACATGTGATTTATTGCTTCTTGTCCATTTCCACATATTCTGCAGTTACTTGTTATGTTTTCTTTCATTATATATTGTAGGTAATTTCTGGTGATGGTTGTGGTGGCGGTGGTGGTGGGGGCTTTGGTTTTGTGCTGGAATTAAAAATCCTTCAGTCTCTGCTTTGAGTCCTGAGTTTCTCAGCCATTGTTGGGATTTTGCGTTGTCTATTTCTTTTGCGTTTAGTTTAACTCAGTATTTGCCATGAAGCCAACTATTCTGCCTATATATCTATGCACACCTTTCAATGTCATGTATGCCATAAAGTCTTCAAATCTAATGGAGGTCTCAAAAAACATTTTAAGATCAACAAAGATCAAAACTTAACTGCAGCTCTTGGTGGTCCAAATCGGATATGCAATCTGTGTGGATGTCTTTTCAATACATTGTCTGGTTTAAAAAACCACTTCAGACGCCATGATGGGCCTAATGTGTACGTACAAGAGGTGATCAGACTCTGCATAAGGAGTACACAACCACCATATTCTTCTATTCTTTTATTCTTTTATTATTTTACTTGCTTCAGTAATTTGACTGCAGCCATGCTGGAGCACCGCCTTTCGCCGAACAAATCGACCCCAGGACTTATTCTTTGTAAGCCTAGTACTTATTCTATCGGTCTCTTTTGCCGAACCGCTAGGTTACGGGGACGTAACCACACCAGCATCGGTTGCCAAGCGATGTTGGGGGACAAACACAGACACAGACAAACAGACAGACAGACACACACACACACACACACACACACACACATACACACACACACACACACACACACACACAATTTTCGTCTACCAAATCCACTCACAAGACTTTAGTCAGCCAGAGGCTATAGTAGAAGACACTTGTCCAAGGTGCCACGCAGTGGGACTGAACGCGGAACCATGTAGCTGGTAAGCAAGCTACTTACCACACAGCTACTCCTGCGCCTCCACTCAGCCACTCCTTGTATATATAAGGAAATGCGTATGACAAAGGGATAAACAACTATCTTATGAATTTATTAGCTTAGCTGTAAGCTTATGAGGTCCATAATATAACTGTGTATTCCTTTGTCATTGTCATTTTCTTTTTACCGCTCTGTACTCGACTAACTCTTCGTTCTGAAGAATTGCATATTGAGCTGTACACCAGATTATTAGTATTGCAATGATTAGGGAAATACACACACACACACACACATACACACACATTGAGATAAAAGTCAAAGTTAAATATATAGCCTGTTTGTTGTTGAATCTATTTAGGGCTAGAATGGCGATATAATATGAATTGTTCAATTGATGAATCAGTGACAATAATTGAAAAACAAATCCGAAAATACAGAATAGAAACCTCGAAAATAGTATTTTGGGGTTTAAAAATCCGTACCTATAATACCATGGTTGCTACACTTACTAAGCTTTACTTTAAATTATTTATCTGTTTGACTTAGAGTCAAACTATCATGTTAAAAAAAAAAAAAAGAGCTGTGTATACAGGATACCTATCACTAACATTCTCCTTATTTCACTTGGTACCAAACTGCATACAAGTCATAAAAGCATCATAAACTATTGTTCTAAAGTAAAGTCAAATGATTCTTTAATTACTTCACTATAGGCAATGAACAAAGCACTTTCAATTAAATTACTGTAAATTACTTCAAAATAGTCAATTTTCTACACTTGTCCTCCATATATCTCTGCTCATAGGTGAGTTCTTATGTGCGTGCACGTGCGCACGTTTGTGTTGATCTATCTATACAATCTGAGTACATATTTGTAGTTGTATTTGTGCATGTTTCACTAGTTTTTTCATACTCCCGCTTATGAAAACAGCGTCGCGATACACGATCAGACACCGAATTCCCTTTATAAGAAGGATACAGCTGAGTGAATATTAAGCGTTGCACCAAGACTCTGCGACAAGGTAATAACTTATAACTTCAAAGGAGAGTTGTTTTTATGACTCCACTCCACAAAAAAAGAAAAAAGAAACGCACAAAAATGTTCAAGCAAATCGAATTAAAACAAGAACAAAAGATCTCAGTATAAAATTTCTTGCATATCTTAGTGTTTAATACTTTTTAAACCATCACATTCTTATTTCCCCTGTTTCGGACAACGATTGCTATAAAAAACATTAGACTCACGCGATTGTAGCTCAATCAATCAGATAGATGAGCTGACATCTTCGCGCCTAATGATTTTAAAAATGTTCTGCAATACTTTGCCGACAGTATATAAAAAGACGTGAAAGCTTAACTAAAAACAACCGTATGTGATGGTTTCTCAGTTATTCTATATATAATGTTAATGATTGCTGAAGACACCATTCGGCGTCATATAGGTATATTTTACGAAAACTCATTCTTACTTCCTTAATTTCATAATAATCGTTGTGGATTACATGTTAACATGTTGCAGTAACGTTAAATTCCAAATGCTGTTATTTACTATTATATATGCTTCTGCTGTAAAAATATATGTATTATGTTCATGGTTAAACAAATAAAAAGAAAAATCACAGTTTAATATTTTTTGAACTGAACACGCAGCACATAAATGATTATCATTAACACTTCACTAACTACACCATAACCGCACTAAAAGTTATTAATTTTAAAAGTATAAGATACCACATTTGATGAATATGAGCGCATGCTCTTTTCTGTTCTTCAAATATACTGTGTAAACCTCAAAATCTTTTTGTGTGATAAAAAATTCAAATAGTCTGAGATACAATGACTGAAACATATTTATACTCCCATCCGTGTCAACAGACATTATCTGAAGAAAATTCTCATGCTGTGTAAACTATTTCAGAATTGATATTTATATTAATGGCTGAACTTTAATAGTACCAAAAGAAAAGTAACTTAGTAATTAGCCAAATTTTACCATTTTCAGAAAAACGGTAACCATGTAACTTACTAAACAGCTTTCAATAAGCACTTCCTTGAAAACGATTTTGGCAGTTGTACAGCCAACACTAAACTAAATAGTTGCTCACCTGTAGTTTTATATGTGAGTAATTTCGTAGTACAAGCCACTATTGTCATCCTTGTAAAAATCACACTAGGAAGTCCTGGTTTTCAAGTGATTATAGTAACTGTACGTTCCACTCATCTGTCTTTCTGAATGATTCCGGGACTGAAATTTTTTTATTCGATTCTTGTGCTCTGTGGTTGAAATCTTGCAATGTAAAACCATACTATGATGGTTATCTCTCAGTCAAACATGACTGCAATGCAGATGAACAATTTCATTGTTTTACACTAAGACGGTATCTGTCTACGTACGAGGCTAGGCTGAAAAGTTGAAAGGCTAACTATGAAGGAATGATGTTAAAGCTGAGAAATCTTGCATGCATTAATTTCAACTCTTCCATTTATTAATAACTGCATTGTTTATTTCCAGGTAAACTGACGTCTCACTGTTCAAAGAAGACTTCAAAAGCAACTGGTAGCAACATCAGATATGACGTCATCATCACTGCGATACTGCAAGTGTTTTTTCATGTTGGAGAATACATGATAGTCAGATGGAGCCAAATCAGAAGAATAGGGTGGGCGATCAATTAGTTTAAAACCACAGAGAAGCCATTGAAAGCAATGACTTGTGCTGGATCATTGTCCTCGTGAAACAAGACTCATTCTGTCAGTTTTTTTCTGAATGTTTGGTTTTGATAGGCTTTCATAATGGCCTTAGCAGATTGGTATAGCACTTTCCACTGATGGTTTGTCTCTCTTGAAGATAGTAAATAAATACAATGCCTTTTGTATCCCCCCGCCACAAAGGCCATCGTCTTCCCTGTAGATGGAACGACCTTGGTGTTCTTTGGAGCAGGTGAGGAGGACTGTTTTCACTGCATGTATTATCTCTTGATTTCAGATCCAAGTGGTGAACTCAATATTCATCATGGATTCGGAAATGCGCAAGGAAACCAACTGGATCTGCCTGAAACAATATCAGATCTTCCTGTGATGCGATCAGCCTGGTATGCTTTTGATCAGGGGTCAGAAGACGTGGCACCCAAAGGACAGAAATCTTCGTCATGACAAGTTCATTGTACAGACTATTCTCAACTCTCTCACAAGATATGCTAACAGCATTGGTGATTTGATTTATAGTAAATCGCCTGTCATCCATCACCATGTGGTGAACATGGTCAATGTTTTCCTTGGTGGCGGCAGTTGCAAGCTTTGCAGACCTTGGGTCATCTTCAAGACTCTCCCTTCCCCCCAAAATTCAGCTGCCCGCTTTTGCTCCGCTGATGAAGCTGGAGCGTCGTACCCTAATGTAGCAACCAGGTGAACATGAATGTCGTTGGGGAATAAACCCTTTCTCTGCAAGAACTTGATAACATCACAATGCCAAGAAAAGTCGCTACTAATTACTTTTGAAATCTACTTTGAACAGCTAGATGTCAGTTTAGCTGGAAAAAACAACACAGTAATTAATAAGAAGGGCTGAAATTAATGCATGCAAGATTTCACAACTCGGGCATCATTCCTTCATAGTCAGCATATGAACCTTTCAGACCACACTCATATTGTAGAATGATAAAACCTCGACGTAGTCCTAGTGATGCAATGGTAATGGAAACCCAAAACTTTTTGGCAGATATATTTTAACAGTGACCAAAAAATATTGTAAATTGGTATTCCTTTGAATATTAAAATGAGTTGTACGTCAATTCACCGTCTCTTTCGGTTCTACGCATCTTAACTGTCAACAGACATTTATTTTCATTGATTATATATGATATATATAACACTGACACAGTTAAGACATGAACTTTATTTAGAAAATTAAAAAAAAAAATTATGTTGAAAATGAAATATCTTCGTACAAGAATTATTAAAAAGTTGAAGAATAAGATAAAATGTTTGAAAATGTTTGTTTTATTGTGTTTTAACATTTTTAACTCCAGCAGGTGGTTGAGATTTTAATATTGTAATCTGATCTGAGAGCCAAACAGGGAGCATTCGCAACAGTGGTATAAAAAATTGTGCATCATAACCAGGTGTATATCTATACTTTGGGTATCTGGCTGTGATGGCGTGGATATGGCAAGAGACCACTCGCTGAAGGTTTGTATCAAGTTTTTCGATGACGCTTTGAAGAACTGAGATAACTACAAATATTGAAAGAGGAAATTTAAATGTTATAGTAATAGAATGCGGAGGAAGACTTAATATTAATGAACAATACACACATACACACACACACACACTCACACACGCACACACAAATACACACACACACACACACACACACACACACACACACACACACACACAACGCACGCACACATATATAGTTAAGTGAGATTTGGGTAAAAACCTTGTAGAATGGGGTGTAAAGCTCGTCCACACTTATTGGCTACCTAACATCATCATACAGTGGAAATGCACATGCTATTGGATATATATTTCAGGAATACACGTCATTGATTGTTTGAAATTACCGAAATACGACAACTTTAACACGAAATAACTTTGAAAATACAAACTTTTCTCAACAGCACTAACAGTGTCCGAAGTTTGAAAGTGTTTAGTTACAAAAAATTAATTTCTCGATGTGCC
>NC_142935.1:83684228-83776728 GCF_046866305.1 Octopus bimaculoides
AATTCCGTGAGAAAAAAGGAGAGGAGCAATCGACTCCAGTATTTGACTGGCATTTATTTATCGACTCCGAAGAGATAAAGTTAAAGCTAACAATACCAGGACGTAAAACCAGAGCTAAAAGAGCCGGAACAATAACGCAAGTAAACCTACTCAGCGCTGGAAAGCCTCTCTTAATTAGCTGAATGTCCAGATTTAAAAAGAGTGAACAAGAGTGAATGTCCAGATTTAAAAGAGTGAATGTCCAGATTTAAAAGAGTGAATGTCCAGATTTAAAAGAGTGAATGTCCAGATTTAAAAGAGTGAATGTCCAGATTTAAAAGAGTGAATGTCCAGATTTAAAAGAGTGAATGTCCAGATTTAAAAGAGTGAATGTCCAGATTTAAAAGAGTGAATGTCCAGATTTAAAAGAGTGAATGTTCAGATTTAAAAAGAGTGAGCAAGAGAGTAATCATCATTTCTCTTTTCATTTTCTCTACCAAATCTGATATACACCCTCTTTAAATTTGGTTCGTTATTTCAACGATTTCAATAGAAACTAAATAGATTCTTAGATATATAGCATTTTTCAAAATATTTGAATTTTTGATATGTTGTATTTCAAAGGCTGGTATTGCAATAAGCATAGAAAGGTAAAGATCACAGTTAAAGCTCATTAAGTATGTTTAAACTGTAATCTATTTAGTAATGTCTCGTAACATTGAAGGAATTTATTGTTCTTTTACAAATGGTATTCATTTTAGGAGATTACCAGTTTTTCGTGATTTATATATTATTTATTAAGCGACATTCAATCCTATGACGTCTTAAATCGCTATCTATTGTTGAAGGAAGAGTATCACTGAATTGGTTTTTCTTCTGTAGTAGTGTGTTTTCCGGGAAACTTAAGTAATTCATGCTTTGCTGCATGCTACACTTTTGGTTCTTCAAAAAATAACCCGATGAAACAAATTTAGAGTGCCATCAACCGATCTATATTTTGAATGAAAGTCATTAACGATCAGAATATTATGGTTTGAAACTGGTCCGCACCAGTTTGAATCGAATGTTTGATATTACTTATCATAAATCATTAACAAGGGTGACCAGTAATTATTTTTTAAAAGTAGACAATTAAGTAGATCTTTCTAATCACTGGATATCAACTAAATCGAAGCTACCAAAACGAAAAATTCTTCAGAGAAATTTCTTGATACTGTCATAGATTCTTGTACTACATACATGAAATATAATCCAGCAGTATACTTACAGTTATCAAAGGCTTTTTTACCATAGTATTGTTGAACCTCAATGGGAGAAGCTTCAAAATCTCGGATTGCTCTTTTTACGATTGATTCAAATGCCGTCAAATTGGTCGCAAAGCCTCCTGGTTGTATTATATGCACAGTTACATTCTGTATTATTAAAGCACATCTGGATAAAGAAAGTGTTTTAAATGTTTTACGCATCAAATGTTATTTTTTGTTTGCGAAGTTATTGTTAAGTTTTGCTGTGTTGCTATATTCCTATTCTTGCTATTTTAGAGATATAAAAGTAATCTACGCTTTCATTGGTGTAAAGGAGAGAATTTACTAATGCTTTATCGATGATGTAGAGAAAGTAATTCATTTACAGTACGTGATTCGAATATTTAAAATTGCAAGCATTTCTTTCTTGGGATAAAATACAGAATACATTTTTACAAAAATAAATCTATAGAAATTCCAAGGAGGGAGCTGAAAATCTTATTTATTTACCTGAGGCCGTTTGAATAAGCTTCAACTGCATGTTTTGATATACAGTATGGTATGCATGTAGAAGGTGTAATTTTTCCGAAGGTACTAGATACGTTCACAATTCTTCCCCTTGACATGCGGAGTAAAGGCAAAAAGGTTGTTGTAACATCTATCATTCCATATATGTTTACATCCATAACTTCATTATAATGTTTCCGAGTCAGACATTCTGGGAACAAAAATGTACCCAAGATACCAGCATTGTTAACTAAAGCCCACAAACCTGAAGTGAAGAGAATAACTATTGATAACAAGAAAAACACACATATACATGAACGCACACACACACACACACACACGAACACGCAAACATATTCAATAAATACACATACATACACACAAACCCATACATACACACAAACCCATACATACATACACACAGAAATACATATAAACACTGATAGAGATTCGCATTTTAAACAGAAATTATAAAAACAAAAGCGAAAGCAATGATAAAATTACTTAGTTGGAAGTTCTATGTTACCTGTATCGTTTGGAAGTTTCGATCTGACCAATTTTTCAGCCTTTTCAATGTCTTCTTTCTTAGTAACATCCATCAAAAATGCTTCTAGCTTTTGTCTGCAGCAGGCGCGGAGATCTGCGACCCCTTCTTTAGTTAGGCAAGCAGCAAATACATTAAAACCAAGTTCATCCAGTTGTTTGGCCAGTATATTACCGAAACCTGTATCACAACCAGTGACTAACACATATTTCTGATTGAAATCTCCAACTTTAAGTGTCCGAAGAAACCATTGGAAGAGAAGAAAAGCAGTTATCACAATCAATGCAGCCGAAAGTAGTTCGCATGTTGTACAGAACATTTTCTTTTGCTGAAAATTAAATAAAGAAATTATGAAACCCAAAGTGGTAAAGGAGGTGTAAATGTCGATACAAAAGTCAAATCTAATTGCCGGAAGAAAAGATTAACTGATTAGTTTTATTTCTTATTTTCAGAAATAAAAAAATAATCAGTTAATGGACTACTATAGCGAAAAGATTAGCTGTGTGAAAAAACTTCAAAGCATTAACTTCTGAAATAAGTTGGCTTTTGGAAAACAAAGTGAAAGATGTAGTTAGAAAAATGTCTTTCGGCTATTCTTTTCTAAATTAGATAACAGATCTGAAATTGTCATATTTAATTTAAAGTTAAACAATGTTCATATGAAAATAATATTCTTCTTAACAAAGTTATTAAATCATTCTATTTTAAGAATGCCAATTGCACAGCAGCCGACATTATCTCACAGATTGTGGGAATTATCTGGAGGCTTTTACAAGAAGATAATCGCCACACTAACGGGATAATCGTAAGATTCTATCTGAAAAAAAAAAAAAAAAGACCAGTTCGATTTTGCGAGCTGTTATTTTGATGGAAAGGAATAATCAATATTTATCACTCCAGTACACAATGATGTGACAGGAAACCGTTAACAAGTAGCATGATATATTCTAAATAATACGTTCATACAGAGGAAGGATTGATATAATTACTGTCTAATTTCGTATTTAGTGGTGTGAACCAGAAGAAAGATGACCTGGCTTTCGAAGAATGTACCTGCTAGTATGCAGAATCATCAGAGTATCGGATCCAAAAACATGTGGCGTTAAGTTACCGCTCTATAAACCAATTTGAAATCGTTAACCAGTTATTGGCATTGATTTTTAATACATTTAACACAATTTATAGAATGTTTTCTCACATCTTCTTGAATAGTTGAAGCACATTTACATACTAACTTAATTTGTGTTGTGACATATGTAATATTACCTACCTTGTTACCTAGTGAGTCTATAACAAGGCCACTACAAGTAGACACACTATATTAAGATTAGTAAGCAGCCATTACACATCGTAATTAATATCGTAATTACTATCGGCTATGAGAAGTGAAACCGGTTTGTAGTTATATACTTTGGAATAATCATTTAGTTTTATAATTATGTACTTTGGAGTGTTTAATAATATGTTTTGAAATGATGTGAATGAAAGAAATGTACTTTGGAATACGTAACCTTGAAATGATTTGATTGTAGCAATGTGTTTTGAATATATAGTTTGGAATATGTAATAGTGTATTTGGAAATGATTTTATTGTAATAACGTGCTTTTGAACTAACAGAAATATAAAGGAAACAGTGCATCTTTTTATTATTATTTTTACGCACGCGTGCGCACACATGTTTTGCTTGGATCGAACGATTCCCTTTTCTTACATCCGGCATAAACTAACCCATCCGAATCACATACGACTTAATGGTGCATTATGAAACATTGACGACCTTTGCAATGACTCTGATTGACTTTCCGGCGTTTTTATCAATTATTTCTTGGACTTTTTGTACAAAGTTACATGTTTTGATGGTATCAGGATCCTGCGCATGCGTTTTGCGTTTAGTTGCTGAAGCTGGAACCCCATCAGTAGCATTTAGCTTCTGCGGACTTTGACAACGAAGGATCGGGAGACTTTCGGGAAGAGAGCTATTTCTGTATCACTTAGCTGTACCTTTTAAGGCAACGATTGCTGCGTGTCTTTTCATTTGCTGAGTCAACCTGACGGCTGATATTATTTATTTGAAAAGTAAGGTAAAAAGAAGTTAGAAGGAGACCTCAAAATCATGATGCACTCTGTATATATACTCACACCTTGCATATACATACTTACATATATCGCTCTATATCTCTCTGTATATATATAAATGAATAATATTTTAAATGAATAATATATATGTAGTCTATTGACTAATTTATTATTCTCGCTGGACCACTGGTGGTAATTTAAATTTCTAAAATTTCTTTTGCTGCCCTATGATTAATAATGATATATATATATATATATATATATATATATATATATATATATATATATATATATATATATATATATATATATGGATGTATATATATGTATATATGTATATATGTATATAAGTTAAACGTATGTTTAAACACGTGTATACACATATTCTCACGCATTTAATTCTCCCACACATGTATACATACACCCATATTGTTACATATGTATACGCACGAGTATGTATATATATATATATATATATATATACATATATGTTTGCTATGTCTAGAAATGCTTACGTAATACGAATACGTGCCGGCCATTGTATGATGTAATCCTGAATTAAAATTTGTTATTTTTCTGAGCTTTGAATTTACTTATCACACATGTACACACACACACACACACACACACACACACACACACATATATATATATATATACACACTTATATAAGTGTGTGAGGGTGCCTGTATATATCTAGTTGCTTCCGTGTCTCAGTGTTCAATTTTTAAAAATCTTTGTCTGTGTGTCTCATATTGAAATCACTTCGTCTCATATCTAAATCACTTTAAACATGTGAATTCAGAACAGGTTTTTAGCATTTCATTCATATACAAGTGTATATATTTTCATTGGTGTTATCGAGGTACTAATTATTTCCTGCTTTTTCGAGCTTCCACACGACTCCCTTAACCCACACTAAATCACGTTAAGTTAATTTTGTAATGTAAAAGCATTTAATAAAATCAGCGAAAAGTAATAACAGAAAACACACAAATAAAAGATTATTAATCAATAGTAAAAAATATAACACAATAAAATGGAAGTTCTCTAAAATACACAGCAAAAACATTTTAATATGAAATATGCAAGACTGAAATTATGGAAACGAGCAAGACGATTCTTCGATTTATTTTTAGTATAATTAAACAAACGGTGCTGAAAGCCATCTCGTTTGGTAAAAACCTATAAATTACCTTTTACAAACAACCAACTTACACGGAAGAAAATGCCGAGAATCATAATTAATATTGCTTTTTGTTTTTAGCATGCTAGCATTATATAAACATGTTGAGAAGGATATTCGAGGAAAATTTAAGGCAAACATACTCCTGACTTTCTTTATTTTATATGAAAAAATATAAAATGAATCAGGTAACTGTGTGGTAATAAGTTTGCTTCCCAACCACATGGTTCTGGCTTTTAATCCCTCTGCATGGCACCTTGGGCAGCTGTCTTCTACCATAGCCTATGGCCAACCAAAGTCTTGTGAGTGGATTTGGTTGACGAAAACTGAAAGAAGCCTGTCATATATATATATATATATATATGTGTGTGTGTGTGTGTGTGTGTGTGTGTGTGTGTTTGTGTGTGTGTGTTTGTGTGTGTGTGCGTGTGTGTGTGTCTCTGTGTCTGTGTTTGGCCTCCACCACTGCTTGGCAACCGATGTTGGTGCGTTTACGTGCCCCTTAACTTAGCCTGTAGAATAAATACCAGGCTTTACAAAATAATAATGGGACCTATTTGCTCGACTAAAATGCTTCAAGACGGTGCCTTAGCATAACCGCATTCTAATGACTGAAACAAGTAAAAGATACTCCTTGAGACTATTTTATTCTTTAATTCTGAAGCTCTGAGTATTTGGTGCTTTTGTCTTCTCTTGGTTTTCCCATCGAACGTGTTTTCGTATTTTAGCGAAGTATGTTCTGCAGTCTTTTTATGTGTTTTAATGAAAGTCTCGTATCTTGTGTTCAGTGTTGCATCACAGGATATTTGAAGGGAAGAGTTAAAGCTATTTCTTACTGACACAGCGTATCTGTTGCAAATGTTTGGATTTCTTAGGTCAACAAAATTCATAGATTTTGAAGTTGTTCTCTGTTTTGCTTTTTTCGAAGGGTTAGTCAAATTTTTGCTGTGACAATTTTAGGTCAGAGGTGAAGCTACAGTAAGAGTTGTAAGCATCACAGCTTACAACACTATTTACCCCTTTACTGTTTAGAAGAATGAAATCTAGCTTTGCTTTTGTACCATTTGGATTATTGTGTGTTAAGAGCTTCCTTTTTCTTTTCTGAAATTTTGTTTTGGAAAATGAATCCATTCTGTTTTATGTATTCATCTAGCGGTTCAAAAACTTTATTTAAACTAGTTCGATCCTTAATTGAAAATAAACAATCTGCGGCAGCCTGGCAAACCATTAATGAAATCAGTAGAAAAAATAATCCAACCAAGTGAAATCTCAATGCAACAAGTGAAAAAGAGAAGCTACGAATGTGAAAAACTCACTTCCAAAATCTCCTTGGCAAACCTCTAGATGTAACTGGTATGCATATACAACAAATATCAGAACAACTCAATATCAAATATGAAAACTTTGCAAATGCTGAATTAGAAAGTTTTTAGAGTACCTAGATTTGATGAAAAACCACTTGAAGTATGGAAAACGAAATGGTTAAATGATATTCTCTTGAAGTTCTGTAAAGACGTATATAATCAAAATAATATAGAAACATTACCTTTTGGTGTGGCAAAATACTACTGAAGAATAACCCTTATAACAATAGCTGCAAAATTTATAACTCTATGCCGCTTAACCTATATGTCCAGAAATCGAAAAATATTGAGAAAAAAATCAGAATGGCTTTCGAAGAGGTCGATCAACTGCCAGTCAAATTTTAACCGTTCGCAGAATTCTTGAAAGGTAAAAATCTAAATGCTTTTCTATTATTCATTGATTCCTCCAAAAGCCATTATGTTGCTCTACAAAACCACATATTCAGTAGAAGGATATCCCGATGACGACACAGTTTTCTTCGAAATTGTTGTAGGAGTGCTACAAGGTGATACTTTAGCACCATATAACTTCTTCATTTGCTTGGACTACATTCAGAACTTCTGTTGATTCCATTAAAGACAATGGATTCACATTACATCCATGATAGACTGATCACAGATATAGATTATGCTGATGATTTAGTGCTACTCTCCGATCTAGTACGGCACACAGAAACGCTTCTCCATAGTCTTGAACATTCAGCCAAAAGTATCTTTCCATGTTAACTCGGACAGTATTTGGAACCCTCCACAATTGTGTAGAAGAATTTATTTACTTAGATAGTAAAATCTCTAGCTGCGAAAGCGATGTAAAGATACGCATTGGTAAGGCCTGGGGTGCCGTTGGCAAGTTATCTCTGGTGTGGAAATCTAGGTTTACAGACGACATGAAAAGGAGTTTCTTTCAACCAACTGTTACTTCTGTTCTATTGTATGACTGTTCAGTATGGATCCTTACCCCAAAATTAGAAAGAAAATTGGATGGTGCCTACACTTGCTTGCTAAAAGTGATTTTGAAGAGATTGTTTGGAGAGATTGTTTGACCAATGAGCGATTGTATGGGAACCGTCGTTCAATATCAGACATCATCAAAAAGCGTAGAGTCAGATTTGCAGGGCATTGCTACAGAGCTAAAGACGAAATTGTTAATGGAGTTATTTTGTGGAAGCCTACACAAGAAAAGCTTGCAGGAGATGACAAACCAAGACCTATAGCAAGCAGGTTTGTGACGACATAAACAGCAACCCCTCTGACCTGCCGAATATGAAGAAACACAAAATTGGGAGGCGACAGAAAATCACGGGAATCTGAGCAAACGGTACAACCGGATGATGTAGAATGTCATGGACTCATATGAACATGGTACAAGATGTGAGATTATAATGAAAATGACTTTATTGATTTGAATCCAGAAGCAACGGTAGAGTCTTTACACGGTCACTTGATCTGCTAGAAATAGCAGCCAACTATCCTTAAAATCACGCCCTACTGTCTTAAATAAAGGAAGAACGTAGTGGATAATGTAGTTCACAGCCTATAGCAGGAATACTTTTTATTATAGGTTGATCGAGCGAGCTATTACTAAACAATAAACAACAAGTGTTATCGAGCAAAACTTAATGTCGCAGCTAACCGAGTCATAATACTGTTGGGTTCGTTTCCCTCTATTATGTTTGTTTCTAAGCCGAAGACATTTGAGGTTTGTTCTCTGTCTGTCTCTGTCTCTCTCTCTGAGTCTGTAAACTTCGATAAAGCGGTAACAGAACATATTTGAGGGTTACTGAATATTGCGGTGTAAACAGAAATCACTTATTTCTCTGTAACTTTACATTTGATAGTCTACAGTAAACGTTCTGGAAATTAATGAGATTATCAAAGAAATAAAGAATTTTTTTCATATCTGTTATGCACAGCAATAATAAATTTATCGGATACTATTTTTTTTCTTCTCATATTATACACACTTATGTTTGTGTGTATGTGTGTGTGTGTGCGTGTGCGTGCGCGTGTGTGTGTAGCAGGAATATTTTGCAAAGTCCCAAACACCAACTCACTGCCTCGGAATCGAACCCGAGTTATTGTGTCTTCATATTTAGGTATAAGTAAATAACAATAAACAGGATACTGTCAAGGTTTGATGACGCCTGCAAACGACTAACCCATTGATGTTAAGAACTAGCCTTTTATCAGTAGCTAGTATGACCAGGAACGCCTTTACCAGTTTTTGTATCTTTGACACATTTTGGCAGCTGCTATATATATAGTTTGTTTACTCACAAGCTGGTCAGTGACCGTAAGACGGCTAAGATAACGGCTGCACAAATTTACAGCACTCAACAACGGCAACAGAATGCGAGGGCGACAGCAGTGGACATGACACAACTCAAGCCAACTGGTTAGTAGAGACTACACCACTTATGGCTACCGTTCTGGTTGACACACTTGGCTTAAATATAAATATATTCTTTTCTGTCGTTTGTCGTAACGACAATTTTGTCAAAGACAAATTTTCTATATTTGCAACTTCACACTGACTCCTTGTTCTTCCATCTATCGACTCAGTATTCTTTTTGCACACACACACACACACACACACACACACACACACACACACACACATCTGTACTTGCATGCATACACACAATATATTTATAAATTACGACGTGTAGATTCTTGGTTATGATGTCGGGTACACGATCATAAGGTGGTGGGGGTGATTCCTGAACCAGGCGACGTGTTGTGTCTTTGAGTAACGCGATTCATTTCAATATACTCCAGTTTACTCAGCTGAAAATGAGTGCCTGCCTAGTGGAGGTGCAGCTCCTTCTCCCTAAAGCTATCACATTAGGGTGATGTATGGGCTGGGCAAGAGGTTCTCTGCCCGTTTGAGAGTATATAAGCACCTAAAATAGCAGGAGAGTGGTACATGTTGGCACTCCGTCGCTTACGACGACGAGGGTTCCAGTTGATCCGATCAACGGAACAGCCTGCTCGTGAAATTAACGTGCAAGCGGCTGAGCACTTCACAGACATGTGTACCCTTAACGTAGTTCTCGGGGATATTCAGCGTGACACAGTGTGACAAGGCTGGCCCTTTGAATTACAGGCACAACAGAAACAGGAAGTAAGAGTAAGAGAAAGTTGTGGTGAAAGAGTACAGCAGGGTTCGCCACCATCCCCTGCCGGAGCTTCGTGGAGCTTTAGGTGTTTTCGCTCAATAAACACTCACAACACCCGGTCTGGGAATCGAAACTGCGATCCTATGACCGCGAGTCCGCTGCCTAACCACTGGGCTATTGCGCCTCCACTGGTGGTACATGATACCAGGGCATATTCACCTACAACGGATATCTAAGCTTATATAACACACACACACACACACACACAAACACACACACACACAAACACACACACACACACACACACAGACACACACACACACACACAGAGACACAGGCACACACACACACACACACACACACACACATATATCTGTAGTAGTAACAGTAGTAGTAGCAGTAGTAGTAGCAGTAATAGTAGCAGTAATAGTAGCAGTAGCAGCAGCAGCAACAGCAGTAATAGTAGTAGTAGTAGTAGTAGTAGTAGTAGTAGTAGTAGTAGTAGTAGTAGTAGAAGTAGTAGTAGTAGTAGTAGTAGTAGAAGTATGGGTGCACGTGCTGTATCAGCACATCACTACATCCACCACTTGTCGGTGATTCCCTACTCCTGGCGGATGACACCTTTGCACTACTCAGGCGACAACCCTACAACCCAAGGATCTGTTTGGGTAGTCGTTGCTGGTGAGTGTCTTACGAGGTCGGAGAGCAAATCCTACGCCAAACTCTTTTAGTCACCTTTTACGATGCGCAGAGGAAACGTTTGTTATGCAGGTTCCTACACAACACTAAAGCAACGTGAAATGAAGTGTTCCCACACAACACGCTAACCAGTCCGAGAATGAAACCAAAGATATGATGATCGTGAGCATACCACCCGAACCACTAGGCCATACAATACAATGTGACATAATATAATATAATATGTTTGTGTGTGTGTGTGTGCTTCTGTTTATATTTGTGGAAATGGAGCCCAGTTTATCTTTCAAATATATTATATTGATGACTGATAAGTAAAATCACATGAAACGACTACTACTCTTTTACTCTTTTACTTGTTTCAGTCATTTGACTGTGGCCATGCTGGAGCACCGCCTTTTAGTCCACCCCAGGACTTATTCTTTCTAAGTCTAGTACTTATTCTATCGGTCTCTTTTGCTGAACCGCTAAGCTATGGGGACGTAAACACACCAGCATCGGTTGTCAAGTGACGTTGGGGGGACCAAACACACACACACACACACACATATATATATATATATATATACATATATATGACGGGCTTTTTTCAGTTTCCGTCTACCAAATCCACTCACAAGGCTTTGGTCGGCCCGAGGCTATAGTAGAAGACACTAGCCCAAGGTGTCACGCAGTTGGACTGAACCCGGAACCATGTGGTTGTTAAGCAAGCTACTTACCACACAGCCGCTCCTACGCCTATTGTAAAAATTTAATAAAAATAGAGAAACGTAAGTAACACTTTCAGTTTTGAAGTTTATAACTTTCATGTTTTTATTGAAATTTGTATGTTGCATTAATTATGTGAAATAATTTCGTAGTTTTCAGGTTTGTGGTTTCAAGTTGAAGATTTTAATTACGGAGTTTTTGTACTATTATAATGTTTTATTCTTATTATTATCAATTGCTTGTTACGTGTGTATTATTTCATGGGTATTTGATAACATGTTAATCAATTCCATCATAAACACATAATATAGTGTATGGTAAGTAGCTTGCTTACCAGCCACATGGTTCCGGGTTCATTCCCACTGCGTGGCACCTTGGGCTAATGTCTTCTACTATAGCATCGGGCCTTGTGAGTGGATTTGGTAGACGGAAACTGAAAGAAGTCCGTCGTATATATGTATATATATGTATGTGTGTGTATATATTTGTGTGTCTGTGTTTGTCCCCCAACGTCGCTTGACAACCGATGGTGGTGTGTTTACGTCCCCGTAATTAGCAGTTCGGCAAAAGAAACCGATAGAATAAGTACTAGGCTTCTAAAGAATAAGTCCTGGGGTCGATTTGCTCGACTAAAGGCGGTGCTCCAGCATGGCCTCAGTCAAATGACTGAAACAAGCAAAAGAGTAAAGAGTAAAGAGTATACGTAGATACTGGGTATGGTATCTCAATGAACACATCATCGATATACCGGGTATCTACTGTAGTTGATGTTTAAAAAGTCATGTTTTCAACGTTGATCATTTACAATTATGTGAAAATAGACCCAAGTGAAGAACTCACTGCTACTCTCTCCAACAATATGAAGAGGCTGTCTCCTAAGCAGTGGAAGGTAACACAAATTATGCGGACCAGCGGGATCCACTTTGTTGTAATGTTTCTTATTATACTGGATGATTTTCTTGGATATTACATTAAGTTTATATATATTAAATATCTCCAAAGTATATAGTTTAATTATTCTGTCTTGCTGTTTAACGATCATGAATGTTAGTGTATTGATGTGGGCGATATTATTGTTCAGAAAGGGTTACTTACAATTCCATACATTGTATTGAAAATTAATAAATGATATTTGTGCGTTTGCTTCAGTAATTAATTTGGTGAGTTTAATTTTAATCACGCAGTGTTATCTTTCATAATTTTCATAAATTTGCAATAGTCATATAATATATTGATTTTTGTAATATATTCATATTTCAATAACGGCCATTTTGCTCCTACTATTACATATTACAATTTCATCGCTGTGTTTTATTTTTAGATGGTATGGAAGCTTGTTTAAATTTCCTGTTAAGTAACTTTTTCGTTGGTTCGTGTCGTTGTTTATTACATCAGTTCTAGTATATGCCTCGAAGTTTGTTGTCTATTTTTTATTGTTTTTATCTCTAAAGTTCTCTTGGGATTGGTAGCGTATCTCTAGTTCGATTTTCGGTTAATAAACACACATGTATATACAACATCTGCTAGTTTTTACAAGAGCCATAGCTATTGTAAATATGTAACACCTCACACCCAACCTTTTTCACATTACAGCTCATAAATTAAAGCGAGAATTTAATCTAACGAATCTATCTCACTTCAATAACTTTCTATCACTTTCACTGTATCACCATTTTTTCCCTGTCTTGCTATTTTTTTCTTTCTATTTTTCATTCACTATTTTCTCTGTACCCTGTCTATCTTCTTTTCGCCGTTCGTTCTCTTTCTCTCTTTCCTTCTCTCTCTCCACATATATACACACACTTTCGGAATTTCTTCACCTGGTCATCTAAATGGTAGATGTAAAGATACAGTTTTGCAGGCGCATATCTTGACCAGAAAACATGTAAAACACACACACACACACACACGCACACACACACGCACACACGCACACACACACACACACACACAAACACACACACACACACACACACACACACATCATAATGTTCATGCAATCATGAGAACACATGCATTTATACACACAAGAAAATTCCACGCGTATATTATGTTTTCATCTTTACACAATCTCATTCACGGACAAGCAGATACATATCATAAATATTCATATCAAGCACGCACTTAATAAAATTGTATAACCACGTACACGAACTCATCTCAGTTATTATCATTATTATTATTATTATTATTATTATTATTATTATTATTTTTATTATTAAGGTGGCGCACTGGCAGAATCGTTATCACACTGGAGAAAATGTTCAGCGACATTTCTTTATGTTCTCAGATCGAATTCCGCTAAGGTCGACTTTGCCATTCATCCTTTAGGTTGATAAAATAAATATACACTGGAATTTACATAATCGATTAGCTTCTTCCTCTTTCAGGCCTTGTGCTTATAGTAAAAAGAATTGTTGTTGCTTTTATTCTAATTTCCATATAAGTTTACAAATTTAGGTGTTAAATATATAGTCGTATCAATATACATATTACCAATATATACATCACCCTGTGATTTTTCTTGTTATAAGTCAGTATAGACGTTAGATATACAGGACTCCCAACATATACACTATCCTGTGACATATTGTTGTAAGTGTTAGAAAAGTTTCAACTTCATATTGTGTTGTAGTCTTCATTTCTCTCGAAATTACATTCAAATAGAAATGTAGATAAACTCACATAATAAACGCATTCATGCGACAGAGATCGGATCAGTAGTTGTAGAAATAGTAGCAGCAGTAGCAGCAGTAGTAGTTGTGCTGGTATTAGCAAGTTGGTGATGGTAGTAGTACTACCACTCGTAGTAATAGTAATAAGGTAGTAACAGAATTGAAGTAATATTAGTAGTAATATTAGTAGTAGTAGTAGTAGTAGTAGTAGTAGTAGTAGTAGTAGTAGTAGCAATTGTAGTAGTATTAATAGTATAGATGTAGGATTGGCAGCCGCAGCAGTAGCAGTAGCAGCAGCAACAGTAGTGCAACTGGTAGTAGTAGTAGTGAAGGAGACATTGAAGACCCAACGTATATCTGTACTAGTTATGCGCAGGTGATGGAATGTTTACCATTATACAAAGAAGGTAATGGTCAGAATGATTAGGTGTAAACAGCTGCACCTGTTCCAGATACGTAAGCAGTGCTGTGATGATGGTCACACAATGTCTTGGAGAGAACCAGTAAATGATTAAATATAAAGTAATTTTCTAACCTTGAAAAATAAGGAAGTTAATAGCATCCCGTTTTATATCTACGTTTAGGCTAATGTAACATCCTGCTAATGTAACAATGTAATTGTTAAAAACATGTATCCTCAGCACCAGAAAGACGATAAATACACTACCCCACCAACGACGAATCCACCTTTAATAAAAACGTAGAGTACAACAGTGAGGGTTTATCAAGAAAGAATCAAGTATTTAGCGAAAACAAGCAGCAAATGCCATGAAATTAGACGAGAAATCTTATATGCTACATATAACCTACCATACAATATTTGTCAAAAGTCCAGTGTTACAACACATTTTTCTGTTTCTAGTGGGAAAACATTTTCGAACAACCACAAATTCTGCTAGAAACAGTGAAAAGTAAGTTATGACTGCATGAAAAACATATAAAATGTCATTAAGCATCAGAAGGGAAGACATATTGCAAGCATATATCGAAAGATGCCGATATTCAATCGCCGAAGTAAAAGCGAAAGTCTGTCCCCTAAAAGCATTGTATACCATGCCTAAAAAGCGACATTGGTTTACAATGCGATTTCACATGGTGATGTCTCCATCTGCAATGTACCAACAGGCCATATGGTACTAACAGATCATTCTTCAAAAGCCACCTACATCTGCACTACAGTTCATTCTAGTCACAACATTGAGAAGGTTATAGACCTTTTAAAGTATATTTAAAAATCAAAAGACGAAGAAGCGATCACACGAATAACAAAAAAGACATAATCATTTAGGAATTAATAGAAGTTCTGCAACTTCATCTTACAGAGAAACACTACATCACTCACTATTCTAGTCCAGTCATATATAGAAGAAACTAAATAATTTTCACATACACACACACAATCATACACACGCGCGCGCGCGCGCAATCTTTTATTTGCCGAATTACACGCACGTTTATTGCGAAATACATCAGTAGGACGTGCTGCGTTGATGGATTGAACACATAAGCACGTGGTTGCGAAGCAAACTTTTTCACCCTTCAACCAGCTAAGTCATGAACAAAATGAAACCTATCCAAAAAGAACCCGTCGTTATTATCTCCACTTTTCCTCAAATTTTAATTTATTCCGAAATTTTCCGTCCGTTATCCTGTATATTCCCACCTGATCGAGCTATCGAAAAGGATACTAGTAGTGTACAACTGGTTACCCTTTTATGATCTGTCACTGCTTTTGTAAACATTTACTCGTATATACATTAATACATCTATACACATTACGTAGAATAATTAAACACGGACACATATTTATTGTATATCTACAATCACAAATACACACACACACACACTCGCACACACACACACACATACACACACACACATATATAAACACAATAGCATTATCATTAAGGTGTCAGTATGTGTAATTCAAATATTTTGACACCAGTTCTTTTTATGATGATGATGACAATGTTGAAGACGATGACGAACTTAAATATCAATCATCTTCTGTACCGTCATGATCACCAAACGTGTCCTCCTCCTCCTCCTCCTCCTCCTCCTCCTCTCTTTCAATATAATTATTAGCGTCGTCATTATTTTGAATATGATTTTCTTTTGCCGCCTCCGCCGCCGCCGCCTCCGCCGCCGCCGCCTCCGCCGCTGCCGCCGTTGCCCGCCGCTGCCGCCGCCGCTGCCGCCGCTGCAACCGCTGCCATCGCAGCTGCCGCAGCCGCCTACGGTTTTAATTATTTTAAATTTTCTATCACTGGCGATTTATATTGCTTCCATTATTGGTTTTATTAGCTACTATATTATCAGTTATTGCATAAATTAATGTTGTTGTTGTTGTTGTTGCGGTGTCTCCGTAAAATCTGCAACCAATCTGACATTTTGAGAATCAATATTCCAACTGCCGTACTTTTATTGTCAATTTTACAGTGTAGAGTTGGGATATGTAATATTTCTACATCTCACATCATTGTGGTTTAGGGGAAGGCAACAACAATGCTTAATCGACCGACCGATCTTCTGACCAACCAACCAACCAACCAACCAACCAACCAACCAACCAACTAACCAACCAAGCAGCCAAATACCCAAGTTACCAAGTAACCAAGTAACCAAGTAACCAACAGCTTAACGAAACACCCAACCGACCAACTAACTAACCACTTAATCAATCAATCAATCAATCAATCAATCAATCAATCAATCAATCAGTCAATCAATCAATCAACCAACTATAACCACATCTTTCATAGCATTCAAATGTGATATTTCACTTACCTAATTTGAAAAAACTCCCACACAATTGATGTTGTTTGTTTATATTCCCAAAGCATACCACAAATAGATAAGCAAATACCCCGAACCCCCAACAGCACCAGCCTGAACTCACAACACCTTTATCATGCAATAAGGTAAAATCTACAGATGAAAATTCTCAAACCTTCGGTGAAAATATGAAAGGAGCAAGGAAAAGAAATAAATCGCTGAAAATATGACTTGACATAAAACAATGAAAATAGGTGAGGATCAATTTGTTTTAGATCTCTCCTCGGGAACATGACGAAGAAAATGTGAAAACGAAGACAAACTACAATTCACCGTTGTTCGGAAATCAAATAAATAGTTACCAGATAAAATTACTCCTCTCTGGCGCCAGAGACTCTCACAAAAAGTTAGGATAACACAAAACCAAATAGGTTCAGATTATAAAGTACACGTAAAAGATAGAATACTAGTAAAATTAAAATATTATATCGAGTTTAAAAAGAAATATCCTCCAAAAGATTGTATTTTACAATACCAAATATCTCAAAAGATTCTCAATTGTGCTTTCGGTTGCACAGTTAAGATTCAGGGAACGGGATCGTGGAGCAACCAAATTAACTTAAGTAGAAAAGCTTTCATATATTTATTTCAATTATATTTTGTTTTAATTATTGTGTTTTTTAATACTTTCTATATAAATATATCGTGAAAATGCGTGTGTTGTGTAAGTGTATGTACGTGTATATGTTTGTTCCTGTATAGACACACAAACATATATACTATATATAGTAGTATAATAAACATCAGTCTGAGTTGATAACAGCTGTATTATGAAAAACTGTTTGAGTTAGCAGTAGTAAATGGACAACTGCCTTAATAGTTAACTGTTGCATAACGAACAGTTATCTGAATTGTTAAAAGTGTAATGAACATTTGCATGAATAATGAATAAATGTTTGATGTGTTAACTTTTCTGTAATGTTTTGCTAACTGTTGTATCAAAGATGCTACCTGTATTATGAGGATCAGATTCCTTATTTTCTAGTAAAGTGAATATCGATACTAAAAGATACTGTTTAGTCGTCTTTATTGTCCTTTGTATGAACAATGTTAGTATTTACAAATTTATAAGAAACTGGAACAGTTCAGTCGATTAGGATACCCGTAAAGAATAGTTATACAGTACAATCTATTGATTCTTCTGTAAGAAACAATCATATAGTATATTCCGTTAAGTTACTTTTAAAGAACATTTGTACAACCCATTAAGTCGGCTTTAAGGAACAGTAATACGATTAGATGTTATCGGACATATTTTTAAAATTTAGCATCTGCATAGAAGCCAAAGCTATAAAAGTCTTTTAATATAGAACTTTTAATATAGGCGGCCTATCTCATTGAGCTTTGAGATGCCCAACCTCTCTGAGGTTGGCCATTTCAAAGTAAATAGGTACTGAGCTGTGAATACATTCTACAAAGAGGTACGGTTTACTGATGAAAACATGCTGTACAAATGGTGAGTGATTAATTCACTTGCATTGGGAAGCTGAAACGTTTGAGTAGGTTTGATTTGATGCATATTTAGACTTCATTTGACAAGTAAACCCAGATAGACTACGTAAAAACAGACAGCAGCTGTATAGAAACCCATCTGGAATGTGTTAGCACGTTTTGTCGTAGATTGCATCACGCCGGTTCTCCACGAGCATTACCATCGTCACAACTGATTCAAGTTCTAATTAATACACACACACACACACACACACATACACACACACACACACACACACACACACACATACACACACACACACACACTCTCTCTCTCTCTCTCTCTCTGTCTCTCTCTCACATTCTGTCTCTCTCTCACACTCTGTCTCTCTCTCACACTCTGTCTCTCTCTCTACTCCTCTCTCCATTTATATGTAATACTAACGTTTAATGGTACGTTGTATATTCATGATTGAGGCTAAAAAATCTACATCTTCCAATGTTTATTATATTGTAATGATTGTTATATTATAATGATTACCATTTGTAATGTTTATTATATTCTCATGATTATTATATTCCAGTGATGGTTATATTATAATGATTGTTATATTGACATGATTGTTCTATTCGAGTGATTTATATTTTAAAGATTGTTATATTGCAATGAACGCTATATCTTAACAATTGTTTTTTTTTCCAACGATTTTTATATTCCCATGATTGTTATTTTGTAATGGCTGTTATATTATAATGATTGTCATATTGTAATGATTGTTTTATTGTAATGATTGCTATATTGAAATGATTGTTATCACATAATCCTTGTTCAAGCGATTGTTATATTGCAATGCGTATAATTCAAATTATTTCCCCGTTATAAATTTGTAATCAATTACTGTCTATGTAATAGCACCTGCCAATGTAATTTAGTTGCTATGAAATTCCTTTTCGTTATTGATTTGTTCCCCACATTTTGTCAGAAGTCAACATAATGTAGAGAAGTTCTGTGATAACTCAAGTATCTCCTAAAGAAAGTATTTCTATAGAAATAGTGGCTGCAAAGTATATAGAAGAATATGTATTGATTGTTTCATTATCGCAAATATATGCATAAACATAAAACTACACCGAATTCTATATTAAATTTTTTTTATGTCTAACACAGGAACTATGTAGACTTGCTCATACAATATTAATTCCTTTCGCTAAAATTGATTTTAACGGTAAAATTGTATATTAGCTGTTGATATAGCTTGAAATACTATATTAACAGCCAACTGTTTTGGAGGGTTATAGATATGATTCTGGTGATAAATGGAATTTTCTCTATTCTTTTATACCACAGCTCAAAAATGAGAGGCCAATGTCTGTTTTTAATAACTTGGAGTGACTGTGATAATCTGTATTTCTTAAGGATATTCATATAAAGCTGTCGTGAAATATCTTTACCATAGAGACATCGAATGGTATTGATACGACCATCAACGACTCTATAATTTTATATACAAATTATCAGCCCCGTCTTCTCTTAACAAGGACGGGATGTATTATTATCCTTGGGATTTAGTCTGTACAGGGTTCGTCGTAAAGAATTCCCGGTTGATTTTTAGTCATAATGTTTAGTAAAGGACATAAAAAACATACTAGCTCTTTAAGATTTTATTAAATATGGTCATGTAACATTAAGATACGTTTCATTCAATATGTCCGCCTTTAGTCTTCACAATCGCTCGAAAACGGCCGAGAACAGAGGCACACGAACGCCGGATGACTTCACTTAAACGATCTCAGGACACGACTAAGGCTTTCTTCAGAGCGGTGATATTTTTGCAGGAAACTCTTGAATCGTCACTTTCTAGAATGGACCAAATAGCGAACTCCATAGGGTTGACGTCTAAGCTTGAGTGGAAGCACACATTTTTGTCCTAGAATCTGCTGAAATAGCTTCTACACCACTGCCGTGTCCCATTGGACGTATGAGAAGGCGCGACGTCTTGCATGAACACCTAATTATCTCCAAATTCTTCGGTCACCCATAGCAAAACATTATCCTCTAGCATTTTCACGTAAATTGCCGAATTGACTTTCATCCCCTCTTTAATGACATCAGAGGAGATATTCCACCGTCAGATGACATTGCCGCCCAAACCATCATTCCGGTGGGTTACGTTCAGCGAAACACCTTACGGACGCCTTCGGAAACAGCATCCAACCGCGTGGCCAAAATCCTGTCATTCAAGGTGTTCGCTACGGCCTCCACAGTGAATATCGTTTCGTCCGAATAGACGAAGGCATTGTCACTAGTTTTCTGAATCTCCTCTGCCATTTTCTTGCACCTGTCCAGTCGCCTTGCTTTGGAAATGACCGAAATTAGGTGTCGACGTTGCAATTTTTAATGACTTATTTAAATAATCAGGATTTCTTTATGTTGCACCCTGTATATCATAATATATAAAATTAAAAGAAATTTGAAAGAAATCAAAAGAAATTTGAAAAGAAAATAAGAAACCGGTTATTTCTCCAAAAACAATGTCTTCACACACAAAATTTTATAACATTTTCCTAACAATGATTTAAATATATTCTTTAACCATATGATACAAGTCTTCTGTAGTTTTTCATTCTATTTTGTTTTATATATATATAGGAGGGACTCTTACTTAAAGATAAATAAAGAAGCATGGATCTTTACTGTAAAGGATGTATGGGAAGACGTTAGGCATTACTAAAAGAATTAATGAAAATAAATTTTGATAATTTTCCACGCTATATTGAATTTCATATGTATAATTTCTTTACATCGAAATAAGCCCCAATTGTCTTGCTATCGAACACAAGTGCGAAAGAGGAAGACGAGTGGAAGAAGGGGGTGAGTGTGTGGGAACTATCACGAAGCAACTACATTTTGATTATTAATCTCTGTTTCAAGCATAGAGCTCTTTGTCAAAACAAAGGAGAAATAAACTAAAATATTTACAAAATAATTTACGCGTACTCTAGCAGGAGTATATGTGTAGTTTCTAGCAGAAGAGAGTGTAGTGGGTAGTGAGTTTTATAAGACAATGAGAGTAGTGCTCCTTAGCTGTTGCTGGGATAAGTACCTCTTCAGTACTCGCTTGTGGAACCGTGGATGAGGCGGGTACTTTGAATGTCTTCTGAGCTGCAAACGGAAGACTTTCATGCGCACGCACGAGTGCATGAGTGCATGATTCGGTGTCTTTATGTGTGTTAATTATGAAGTTATCCTGCAGTAAATTACATGTCACGAGCTTTAAAACAAATAGTTCTCTATATTCGGATTAAACTATTCGCTAATGCTGTTACAAAGATAAATCTCTATAATGGTTTTCTCATCCAAAATCTATATCAATCATCATTGCTAATGTTCGCTTAATATACAGCAGTTTTAGCAATTCATTTATCATTTAAAACACATATTTATTACCATTATTAATGACACATATATTACTTTCTCTTTCCTGATGCACCTTCAAATTCTGCATTATCTGTATGCAACCCCACGTTACGTGTTCACAGCTTCACAACATATAATGTACAGACTTCATACTTATACATACATAGTGCTGAATAAGTGCCTAAACCTAACCCTAAGTTTTGTATTAAAATATTTCCCATTTCAGCAGTAAAATACCGATAACTATTAAAAAATGTCTGCGATTTAGGAAAGTTGCATATCAAATAAATTACGAAATTCTTTTGTTATTGAATCGTATATTTTCCTCATTGAATGGACTTAGCTGTGTTGTTGTTAAGTTACAAACATATGTAATGAAGTGTGGACTATTTATGCCTGCTTTATAGCGATTAATATATTTAAAATTAAACTTTAAAATAATCTATACGGAGACAGGCAAATCGATTGATACAAAAACAAGTGTTTTATATAATAAAAAGAAATAGAGAGTAGAGTTTTAAGAGCAGCAAACCAATGATATAAATAAAGAAGATATTGTTCTTGCACGATAACATTTTTGAATATTCTACCATCACCATGTAATAATTAGATAACTCTTCTGCTGAAGCCAAAACGTCTCAGTAGTTTGAATGCATGCATAACAGTCAACAGAACTGATAAAATTCCTACAATATAGGGTTGAATACATGTCATAATTACGATATAGGCTATTAAATGAAAGAAACTACTAAATTATTGTAAAAGTATATAAAGAATGAAAGTGTCCAATTATGAAAGCAATACTATAATTAACTTCGTACATTAAACCCAGTACAACGGACAGTCTAATTAAATTCGATAATAACGAATTTAACTTAGATAATAACGAATTATTAAGAAATCTAAATACCAGTGCTTCTATTCTAATTTCATTAAAAAAAATAACTATTTTTTCATATGTTATTATTACCTATTACGTTAATAATTATCAAGTGGTATTTTGGATTTCTGAGAAGCTGGTCATAGTCTGCGCCGGTAAATATCACTGAATATAAAGTTCAAAATAATGATAGAGTTTATTTGGTGGGAGAAGTGAGAAAATAGCATCTCGTCGCTCTTGTTGCTCGTGTGAAAATGAGGGCATGAAAGAAAATTTTAAAAATGCAATTAAAATAATGAGTCAATACAGAGGTCTATCTAAGAAAGTTGAATAGTGGCAGATAGTAAGAAACTAAGCAAGCCTGAAAGAAGAAGGATCAGAAAGTTGGAGTAGAAGGTATATAGGCAGAATACCCTAATTAACAACATATAGAGATATAGCTACGATGATGGAGTGAAGTTGTGAGAAGAATAGGGACAATACGTTAAAGAAGAACTATACTGTATATAAATATAGTTACGATGATAAATGTGAGTATTGTGGGGGTGAAAGGAGGTAAGCAGAAAGGTGGATAAAATCAATACTGTGAAGAGTTACAAACATACAGATGCGATAACGTATAAGTATCGTGGGGCAAACGCAAAGCGGGAGAAAGAGAGGTGGGAACATATATAAAAGCACACACACACACACACACACACACACATATATATATATATATATATATATATATATATATATATATATATATATATATATATATATATATATATACACACACATATAGACATCTACTCTTAGGTATTAATATATAGATAGTTACATATGGGCACTCATGTACATTTCCTACACTTTCCTTTTAAAACATTAAAGAAACTATGAACTCGTTTACTGGTAGAGTTTAAATATTAAATATTTAAAAAAAGTACCTTACTTATTGAGATTACGAAGGGTTGCTGAAAATTTCCTGGCTTCGGTTAAAAGAAAATTTAGGAAGGTCAGTTAATTATGATTTTATTCAGCATATTCCCCTCACAGATTCGCACAATGCAGAGGACCTTCACATTTTTTCCCTAAGCCCTGTAAAAGAACTCGGAAGTTTGAGCCTCCAACCAGGCCTTTCGTATCACCCTTAAAGCCAGAAAATTTTCAGCACTGCCTCGCAAAACTGGATCGTAATCTGCTTGATAGAAACAAAGAAGCTTGTTCATCAAATTAAAAAACAAAAGGCAGCAAAACATAGAAGACTGATTTAACTGAATTATTAACAGAAATTATTAGTTATTCTGCGTTATCATTGTTATTTTTTTCTTAAACAAGCAAAGTCCATTGTTTCTCACAAACTTCGAATTAAAACAAGGAAAATATCTAATAATTATAAAACTGTTTAAAGAACAAAAGTATTTAACCTATATAAGTTTTTAAAAAAGGTAAATTTTTGTGCATTTTAAGTAATGTGACTAAAATACCTGACAGTAAAAAAGTTTATGGGCGAAAATACTTTCAGTAAAAATTATGGCATAAGTGTTAACCTCGAAAATAAATGTGGCAAATTTTGCTGCAGCGAAATCACAAATACCTGCCACCAAAGTTAGCAAAAGGTTTTCAGGCGCAGGAGTGGCTGTGTGGTAAGACGCTTGCTTCCCAACTACATGGTTCCGGGTTCAGTCCTACTGCGTGGCATCTTGGGCAAGTGTCTTCTACTATAGCCTCGGGCGGACCAAAGCCTTGTGAGTGGATTTGGTTGACGGAAACTGAAAGAAACCCGTCGTATGTATGTATGTATGTATGTATATCTATGTGTATCTTTCTGTCTGTGTTTGTCCCCCCATCACCGCTTGACAACCGGTACCGTGTGTTTACGTCCCCATAACTTAGCGGTTCGATAAAAGTAACCGATAGAATAAGTACTAGGCTTAGAAAAAAATAAGCACTGGGGTAGATTCATTTGACTAAAAATTCAAGGCGGTGCCCCAACATAATCGCAGTCCAATGACTGAAACAAGTAAAAGATAAATGATAAACCGGTTTTACAAAGCACTGTGAACTGGATTCTGCTCAGCCGTGCTTGTACAGCAATAATAGGATGATCGAGTATTAATAGAAAGGTGATGACATCATTGGGATGCAGAACAATAGGACAGTAATTGTCACATCACCTCCACTGTACCCATCAATCTCATTGATAATGAGACAAATCTCACGGTGGACAGGTTTTTCATACTGGCAGAAGGTTATGGTTCATGCAACACCATAATTTTTTCTTCAGTATTTTATGTTTCTTTTTCTTTGTGCGTTGTTACACAATCGAATATAAACTGATATTTCTAGTGGTAAATTTTATATTTAACCTTATAATAATTCTCCTTGTCACTCTGTTACTTAGCCCATCCGTAACGCTTCCACGTGATTAGTTGAAAGAGGATGGGAGGATTGGGAGGGAGAGGTGTTGGGAAGTGAAATATATAATTTTCTTTTTGAAGTAAGTTTTTTTTTTTGTCTGTTACTTAACCCGTCTGTTACGCTTTCACGTGATTAGTTGAAGGGAAAGGCGAAGAACAAAAGAAAAAGGAGAGAGAAAAAGAGGGTAAGGTGAAAAGTAAGAGAGAAAGAGGAAGAGTGCTGCATATTAAGTGTATAAAATTGTGCATAAAGTATATAAAGTGTATATATAAAGTGTATTAAGTAATCATCGTATTCTAAGGATGTTCGATTATCATTTGATACAGACACAACACAAGTTACGCTTTCAGGTTCTTTTTTTTGGATAAAGTTCCCAGAAATAACCCAGTAGCTTACCATTAATTCCGTGAAATATTCACGTGAATATTTGTTGAGCAATATGATTTTACAGTAACAATGAACAATAAAATACAAGAGCCATTTCATTTCCTCCTCTCACGGCATTTCATAGCAGTGTGCAAAATGGAACTCATGCATATCAACACTGCCTACATGATTTCAAATTAACTTTGTCTTCCTACAAAAAGCCACCTAGCAGTCATCCGCATTATCCAGACTTCCAAATTTACAGATATTTAACCAAAACACTGAACCACTCTTTTTGCAAAGTAAACTCTCTCTCTCTCTCTCTTTCCACACACACGCACGCACGCACATACACACACACACACACACACACACACACACACACACACACACACACACACACACACACACACATATGCACGCATCCACGTTTGTAAAATAAGGAAGAGGAAAAAGTACTAAAGTACACATTTAGTGCAGTAACTATAAATTAACCCGCGTTATATGATTTTAATGAAAATTTAATTAAATATCTGTGTATAGTTATAATGAATTATAGTAAATTGTTATTGATTGAAAACAGACCAAGGTTTGTCAGTAACAAATGTCTCTATTAGAAAACTCTGTACATACAAATGCCTTGACATTGAGAAGTAGATATGAACCGTACCCTATGTCCGCCACCCCTTTTGTATAGTCGACAACCAAATAAAAGAACACAACAAAACACACAATAAAAAACTGATACTAGAATTTCAACCACTGCATTTTAGCCAATTGATGTAAGACAACCCTTGCAGCACATACTCCATCTGTCCGTAGACAACTGTCGTAACACCTGTAACGTAAGACATACAAACCACACCAATATCTAACAAAATAATGCAACTTGCATTGAGCATATTTTATTCACGAAATAAAACACCATATACAATAAACTACTGATCAAATCAAAGCGAAACTGCTCTAGTACTAAACGGTCAGTAGTATATTCCCAAATGATAATATTGTGCATATCTCAGTATCTGGTAGAGTAGTAGAAATACGTATAAAACAGTCGAAAAATATAATGTTGATAATAACAATCCTTTCTACTAAAGGCGCAGGAGGGGTTAGTCTATTATACCGATCCTAGTGCGTAACTAGTACTTATTTCATCAACCCCGAAAGGTTGAAAGGGAAAGACGACCTCGGTGGAATTCGAACTCAGAACGTAAAGATGGACGAAATGCCCTAAACATTTTGTCCGGTGAGCTAACGATTCGGCCAGCTTGCCGCCTTATATAATAACGACATTGATAATGATAACGATAATAATAATGATTTCTTATATTTGCCACAGGGGCGTCTAGTGAGGGAAACATTGCATAGACAGGTTACAGTTTGCAAGAGGGATTTCCATAAAATCGCGTGAGGGGTAAAAGGGGGACGAAATAATGAGATGAAAAGTAAACATAATATGCAAAATATATGAATAAATGGATGATACATTTATTTTTTGAACCAGTGGAAGACACTCAAGATGTCGAAATATTGTTCACGAGATAGCAAATGGCACTCTTCTTTTAATTTTGACTCTATATCTTCAGGAGGAGTTACCTCAATCCTTTCTATATAATAATAATAATAATAATAATAATAATAATAATAATAATAATAATAATAATAATAATAATAATAATAATAATTGATCAATTATTGATCAATAAAGCCATAACTGAAGACAGCCGCAGAAAGAAGAAAGGCCTCAGTATGGCCTGGGTGGACTACCAAAAGGCTTTCGACAGTGTTCCCCACACGTGGATTCTGGAAACACTAGCCATAAACAAGGTGGCACCAATTATCATAAAATACATAGAGCACTCAATGAACAAATGGCAGACAGTGCTACAGCTCCAAACAAAAGAGGGACTTGTGAAAATGAAAGCCATCCCCATTAGAAGAGGAATATTCCAGGGAGACACGCTCTCTCCACTCCTGTTCTGCCTGGCACTCACACCTTTAACAGAATTGCTAAATAGAACTGGATGCGGTTACAAATGCTATGGAAAAACAGTCAGCCACCTTCTATATATGGATGACCTGAAATTATATGCAAAAAACGACAAAGAGCTAGAAACACTACTACAGACAGTACACGGCTTTACCAAGGAAATAGAAATGAAATTCGGATTAGAAAAATGTGCCAAAGCAACCCTGAAAAGAGGAAAATTAGTTAAAAGTAGCAATATAACACTAGATAAAGCCAATGAAATAAGAGAACTAGACGAAAGCCAACCATATAAGTATTTAGGAGTCAATGAACTAGATAGGATACAACATACACAAATGAAAGAAAAAATAAAGAAAGAGTACTATAGACGAGTTAGATCAATACTAAAAACAGAGCTCAATGCTAAAAACAAGATAATGGGTATCAACACTTTAGCTGTCCCAGTTATAAGCTACAGCTACAACATCCTTAACTGGACACTAAACGAACTATGTAAAATAGACAGGAAAACAAGAAAAATAATGACAGGATATAGGATGCACCACCCAAAATCTGACATAGAAAGGCTATATATACAACGCACAGAAGGTGGCAGGGGTCTTATACAGCTAGAAAACTATTATAAAATAACCACTACAGGACTGCAAAAATACCTACTCCAGAAGCAAGGGAAACTAATACAAATAGCCACAAAACACGAGCAAAACAAAAAACTGTTTTCAGTATTTAAGGAAGCTGACAAATACAAACAAGAAATCAATCTACCTAACAAATACGAAGAAGAAGAAGAAGAAACAACAAAAGCTATAAAACAAATGAAATCCAAACTAAAACTAGAACAGCAACGGACCATGATAAAACGATGGCAAGAAAAGCCCCTACATGGTAAATACTGGGCTAAACAAAATGCGAAAGAAATAGACAGAGAAAAATCCCAGCAATGGCTGAGAAGCTCAGGACTCAAAGCAGAGACTGAAGGATTTTTAATTGCTGCACAAGACCAAAGCCTCCCCACCAGAAATTACCAAAAACACATAATGAAAAGAAATATAACAAGTAACTGTAGAATATGTAGAGATCGACAAGAAACAATAAATCATATTATCTCTGGCTGCCCAGTCCTGGCTAAGAAGGAATATATCCACAGACACGACAGAGCTGGGACCTATATACACTGAAAGCTATGCCAACATTATGGAATAACAACAGAAAAAAGATGGTATAAACACACGCCAGAAAAGGTCACAGAAAACGAGAAAGCAACCATACTCTGGGATATGCCAATACACACAGATAGAGAAATTAAGGCAAATAGACCAGATATAGTTGTGAAAGATCATGAAGAAAAAAAAATGCTTTCTAATTGATGTATCAATACCAGCAGATGACAACGTTTCTCTAAAAGAAATGGAAAAACTTTCAAAATACAAAGACCTGGAAATAGAGATAACTCGAATGTGGAATCTAAAAACAGAAACAATTCCTATCATAGTAGGTGCCTTAGGTATAATAAAAAAATATTCAGACAAATACATAACAAAAATAGCAGGACTTACAAATATATATAACATACAGAAAATTGCACTACTGGGTACTGCACACATCCTACGCAAAACACTTTCAATACAGTAGACATAAGAGCACCACAGCAAACCACAGCACATACCCAAGGCGCACAGAGCTGCGCTCGGTAGTGAAGTGAAAGCACGTTATAAAAATAAAACTACTGAATAATAATAATAATAATGATAATCGTGTCTACTATAGGCACAGGGACTGAAATTGTGGGGGTAAGGGGCTAGTCGATTACATCGACCCCGGTTCTTAACTGGCACTTATTTCGACTCCAAAAGGATAAAAGGCAAAGTCAACCGGAATTTGAATTCAGAACGTAAGGATGGACGAAATGCCGCTAAGCTAACAATTCTGCTAGCTCACTGCCTAAATAATAATAATAATAATAATAATAATAATAATGATAATGATGATGATGATGATGATGATGATGATGATAATGTTTCTTAACATCGGCACAAGGACACACGTTTTTGGGGAACTGTATAGTTAATTCAATGAAGCCCAGTACTTAAATGATGTTTAAAAAGAGAAGTAGTAAGAATAAAATCCAGCAAGGAAAAAACTAAAATGGATTTGGTCGGTATTTAAAGTCAGAACGTAAAACGATGTAATGAAGTAGTACATCTCCACCACTCCACTGATTTTCGGTGCTCTGCATTTATAAAACACGGAGTATAAGGATAACAAGACAATAGGAAGGAAAATAATATGGAGAAATCGAAATGAAAGATTTTAAAATATTAGGTCTTACCAGAGAGAAAACAGATGTAAAACGTATGATAAAGCATGTAACCTTACCTCCGTCTCTGGTGGAAGAGAAATACTGAAGATACACAACTGCTTTTAATGCTGTTACTACGATTACGACTACCACTTTCTCTGTTGCATTTCAGTTTGAGATCATTTAAATCTATATTTAGACATTAAAACTTGTAATCTAATATTGTAAACAACTGGCCTATTTATTTCCTCCCTCGAAACGACTGTATCTAGTAAAAAGTAAAAAAAAAAAAAAACGAAAACAAAAAAGAAACAACAACCAAAAGCAAAAACAAAAAGCGAAAAGTAAGAAAAAATAAAAGAGAGAAAGTAAGTAGAAAATGAATAGGAGTGAATATTATGCTCTTGGAAAATGACATATCACAGAGTCGGAGGCAACCGAAAAGATAGGTGTCAGCGATGGCAAACAGTTCGAAACTTGTCACTAACATTGCATTGTGTTTATAATAAATATATAATAATACAACTATCAGTTAAATACGCTTATTCTCTTTTATTGCATATCCTGTACTCAACAAATACATCAGATGCTTCTCTCTCCCACCTTTCTCTTTAACTCTCTCTCTCTCTCTCTCTCTCTCTCTCTCTCTCTCTCTCTCTCTCTCTCTCTCTCTCTCTCTCTCTTTCTCTCTCTCTTTGGAATATATTCTTAGTTTTGAAAACATGTTAGTGTATCCCAATAGCAAGAAAAGAACTCCTCTGACGCTCACCAACTATCGTCCAATCGCACTCACTTCAATGCCTCAAAGTAATGGAAATATCCAATTAGCGATAACATTCGCTAACACGCGCGCGCGCACACACACGCACACGCGCGCGCGCACAAAACAAAACAAAATTATTTTCTTCCAGGTAAGTAGAAATATAGAAAAAAGTTGAAAATGCACTAGAAGTCTTTTAGATGGTTTAGTTTTAAAGGCTACCCGTTTTCACAGATTTATCTTGTTTTTGAAAGTTAAATGTGATAGAAAGACGTGTGGCTATGCCGCAACTGCTTTCCTTCAGACTGGAGTTCGAAAATTCTGTTTTTATAGAGAGAACATGGCTCAAATGTGTATGATTAGGATACAATTTGATTGGTAGAGGATGATCACGTGATTAGGCTTAGAAATTATTGCAAGTTCCCCGCTGTGCGTTAATGCCATGTGACAATATTTTTTGCGTCGAGATTTAAGGCTGACACACTTGAGTGAACGTGTCTAGTAACAGTCCCAAACAACCAAGGCTCTCTAAATTTAATCTGTCAAGTATGGTAGAAGATGATCACGTCGTTGAGTTTCGAAATATTTGTAAGTTTCCCGCTACGTCTGTGCGTTAATGTGAGGTTGACACGATTGAGTGAACGTGTTTATTAAGTCCTCAAAGTCAAGTGGCAGAATAAGTCTGTGTGTGTGTGTGTGTGTGTGTGTGTGTGTGTGTGTGTGTGTGTATGGTTGGTGGCAGAATAAGTATGTATGTATTGGTGAAGGTATTTTGTTAAAGTTTATTCGGTAGTGGTTTCTATTGTTTATTTGTATATAAATGAATAGAAGTGTATATTGTATGCCCGCGAAAGTATTTGTGTATAATCAATATAAAAATGTTATCATGCTACAAGATAACAGAATATTTAGGCTATGACCTCCTTCATTCATTTGTTAAGGACTTTTTGTATGTATGCCTGTATTGCATACATACACACACGCACACACACACGCACACGCATACACACACATATATATCTGAAGTCATGTCTGTAACTTTCTACCGATAAAAATATCAAAGAGTATATACTCATGTACTGAATCCTACCTCTTCCATTTGTTCCATCTAACACCCCCCCCCCATACACACACACACCCCTTTTATCTTTCTGTCTTTTAGCTGTTTCAGTCATTGGACTGTAGCCATGCTGGAGCACCGCCTTGAATGGTTTAATCGAACAAATCAACCCCAGGCCCCAGAACTGACTTTTTTACTGGTACTTATTCTATCGGTTCTTTTGTCGAACCGCTTAGTTATGGGGACATAAACCAGTACCAGTTGTCAATTAGTGAAGTGTAATATATATATATATATATATATATATATATATATATATATATATATATATACATATACATATATATATATATATATATATATATATATATATATATATATATATATATATATATATATATATATATATATATATATATATGTCAATATCTAAGAAGTTAAAATGATGGAACAAAGAGAGCTCAAAGAACATACAAAACAATCTGATTAGCCTTACCGACTTCAATAGAAAACTAAAGGAAATAAAAGATAAAATATTAGTAATTTAGAAACAAAATAACACGAAACAAAGTAACTCCAGAACACTGTTCCATCATCATCTCAGAGCTTGTTCTTCCCTACCTAACTGCATTAACATAACAAAACACAAACCACAAACCAAAAATAGCAGTATCATCAACATTACTAAATTCAAATTCAGTCAGGATTGCACAAAACCAGAGTTAAGTACAGAGGATCATGAATTATTACTCGCCGACGGGAGTAATAGTTCATATCATATCTGCTCTATTTACGAACAGCACATAAGAGTTATACAAAAATAGACTGTACAGTGTACAAAATGCAACATGCCTTGGCGAAGATTCATCGCCTCATGTAATAAATCATTGCATATTAAGTATATGCAATATAGTCCTCATGTAGGTGATGGCATGATACATATGAAGTGTTAGACATCCGGCAGCGTTCATTGATCGACTGACTATCTACTATCAGTAGACGTCTACTCAATCAGACTGACCGTGGGTTGCTCAACAACTATTTCAAGAGATTTGTGCTACCTAAATTGGAATGACAAGATGTTATTAAATATATAATTAGCTACACAAATCCTATTGCTAAGGAACTGGTGAAAATGACGATAAGCTATATAGGGAAATACTTTGTATTGGTTATCGTAAACTGCAATGACAAATGGAAATACACGAGGTGGATCTTACGATAATGCTTCACAAAGGACCTTACCATAATGCCTCATAGGGAAATATAATCAAAGATAAAACACGGCTATTTTAATTCGGAAGATTTAAATTAAATTCCATTTTCCTATTGTTTCCTGAATTCTCACGCTTTGACTAGCCCTAATAGTCTTCTGGACATGAGCTGTTAATCTAAACTCTGATAATCTTCCGGGCTTAAACTATTTATCTAAATTCTGATTGCCTTCCGGGCTTGAACTGTTAATATAAACTCTTCTAATCCTCCCTGCTCGAACTGTCAATCTAAACTGATAGTCCTCAAAAGTTGAATTGTTAATCAAAACTCTGATTGTCTCCTGCGCTTGAGCCATTAGCCTAAACTTCCTCTGTGAAAGAAATAAAGTTATTGAAAAATGATTGAATCCAGTGATTTTTATTTCAAGAAAACAATATTTTGTTTCAAGCCACTAAAAATAGTTTCAGATGGTTATTTTCTTACTAAAGTACCTCTGTCGTCACGTTATCTTTATTGATCATCATGTCTTAATTCTCCAAATCATGCTGTCAAGACGGTAAGTGAATACTGACAACACAATTTATATCTTTATATCTAGTTATAACGTTTTTTTCATCGGTGCAATATTTCAATTTTAGAATAGGTAATAGAAATGGAAAATTGGGACATTCATGTCTTTCCGAATTGCTTCAGTAGCCTAAGTGCAGTAAAATATCTACACCTAGGAATCGAGATCAAATTTACAGCTTCAGCTGGTTGAGAGCTTAGATGTTGTAGCATGTTCACTGCTTGTGCATGAATTATTTTATTAATTATATTTATTTAACTTTTATACACTGTGCAACGTTATCAGTTTCCAGTTGAAATATTTAACCTTGAACTCTAATCACATACTGAAATATTACCGAGGAATAAATAAAGAGAAATCTGCCCGGGTCGACATTGCCTTTCGTTACTCTGATATCAATGAAACCGATATGTTCTGAAGCTAGTTCAATCTATCATTCTCCTCCTTTGCAAGCGTTTATACTTATATTTACATTAGCAGTTATTTTTCATATTGACTACATTATTCACCACCCACAGGGAACATGATAGGGTAAAAGGTAACCGTCGTGATTTTAATCTTCATTTAGAGTGACTGTATTTCGCTCTCACCATTGAGGCCCCTGGGAAAGGCATGAAAGCTCACATTCCATCTCTTCCACCCTAAATTGCGTAACCTGAAATTAAACAAAAGAAAACATTATTCATCACTCAACATATATATATATATATATATATATATATATATATATATATATATATATATATATATATATATATATATGTATATATACAACACACGCGCGCGCGCCTGTATGGATACATCCACTCCGGCTTAATTCTTGTCTGATCCGTTTTATGGAACAGATATTTCAAATTTGTATTGGAGATCAATTGACTTGATCTAAAAGTAGTTTCTATTAGGAATAAGAGATGAATACTTTAAGACTGACTTGAACAAATATATCAAAGGCTACCATTTCATATATCCACAGATATTTCGTGATGGAATCTTTCATAACGATAATCTGGAAGCAATACAACAAAAATGCAAAGTAAATATATTTTCATGCTGTTTTTTTTTTCACTTATAGGACCCCTCCATCTTCCGAAATAATCGATTAATAATTTTCCATCTTGTAGCGCAAAGAAACATATTTGATTATTCTTCAAAGCAATTTAATCCTTTCCACTTCTTTATCCCAGAGCGATTAGTCTTCAGACTGTTTATTTTTGTTGCTTTCCCTTTTTCAGATAGAGAGAATAACAGCAAAAGTTATGTATTATGTAACATACCTTCAATATAAAATACGACAAAAGTATAAAAATTTTGATATATTTTGGTTATTTGACAGGATTTATACTTATAATTGTTATATCATGTATATACCGATGTCGTGAAGAGTATATGCCAAGACCTTATGTGAGGTCATTGTGTTGTGAAGACTACTTATCGAGATCTCATGGTGGATGTCACGCTATATTTCAGATTTTTCTTGTAAAGGCTGTAATATTCTATAGTTTATTTACTTCAGTACACACAATTTTAATAATTTAAAAATGAAATTTCGAGGAAAAAAAAAAAAAAGAAGAAAAAATGAAAATACCTGAAGTCCTGAAACTTATTTCATTTTTACCTTTGAATATTAGATTTCGTTTAAAATGTTTTAGTTTTATCAATTTGAAATTTTAAACCGAAACAAAGTAAGAAATATAAATGAAAGACTAGCCTGGGTTACAGTTATGGAATTGCAGTGCAACAGGTACTGTATTCCTCCTTTTTGTTTGTTCCTTTTCTCTCTTTTCTTTCCTTGGATCGATGATAATAATAACAAGATGATCGGAAATTATTTGGACACAAGAAGAAGCATGTATTGCAATGAACATTATACCTTCATATTTGTCTTGTGACTAACTTCAATGAATAGAAAAGTTTTACTGACAGTAGATTCTATTTTTTAATCTGAACGGAAAACAGTTGCAATATGTAACATATTAGATAAGACTAACTAGGCTGTAATGGAATTTGCAATCTTGTGAAGGAGATTAAGTGGATTTTATTGTGATTCATTGTGATGTACATTGTCGTTGAACTTCCTTAGAGATAATCCAAAATAGCTATGTATATTGCATACTCAAACAGAAATCTTAAATTGGTGCAAAGCTGCGTGGGAAGTTGAAGAATGAGTAATATGAGTTGGGTTAGATCTACATGGAATGTAGTAGGAGTACTTTATAAGCACGCACGCACACACACATACACACACACACACACACGCACACAAACACACACACACACACACACACACACACACACACACACACTCATATACACAAACACAGAGTTCTTACGTCAGAGTGAGAAACAAAATATGCTATAGTAGATTTATAGTCAACTGAATCAAACACCAATGTGTGCCTGGTACTTATTTTATCTGCCCGCTAAGAATGGAAAGCTAAGTCAATGTGGCAAACTTCGAATTCTAAACAAAGAGGAGAAAAAGCAAATCACTGTAAGGGTACGACGCCAGAGCTTCCTTGTCCCTTGCTCTCAGATCCCATTTTTAACATGGTGTATTTGTGTATATAATCATGCAGGCACATAAAATTGAAACAACAACAACGATAATAATCCTTTCTACTAAAGGCACAAGGCCTGAAATTTTGGGGGCGGGGACTAGTTGATTATATCGATCACTGACGCTTAATTTATCAACCCCGAAAGGATGAAAGGCAAAGTCGATCTCGGTGGAATTTGAACTCAGAACGTAGGGACGGGCGAAATACCGCTCAGCATTTCGTCCAGCGTGTAACGATTCTGCCAGCTCGCCGCCTTAATAATAATAATAATAATAATAATAATAATAATAATAATAATAATAATAATAATAATAATAATAATAATAATAATAATAATAATAATAGTAATAATAATAATAATAATAATAATAATAATAATAATAATAATAATAATAGTAATAATAATAATAATAATAATAATAATAATAATAATAATAATAATAATAATAATAATAAATGCCCTAATGCAGTACCAGGCAGTGGCTCTCATTGCCTTTAATCTTAACTGATTGGATGTGTTATCATGTACATTGTTTTGTCTTGGTATAAAAGATGGGCTATAGTTAATTTTCTGCTCAATACCACATTTTTGTTTGTCAGTTGTTTGACCTTAACCAGTTGAAAATGTCCCTTAGTGGCTGATGATATGTGCATCTCTGATCATGAGCAGAAGTAGTGAGGGAGCATCATGGCCATGTGTTGAGGGGAGTTCTCTGGGGTTTGAATAATTCACCTCTGGAAACATGGGTGTTTTATTCATCATCCTTAAAAGAAACCTTATTCAGGGCCCTTTTGAGCGGAATGGGCTACTCGCCCTGAAGAAATTCTAGCTGGGCTCCACTTACAAGGTCATGGGCTGTTTATCTTGATACGAGATCACCATGTCGTGCACATATGGTTGTGATGCATGTGCCTGGTGTTCCCTTATCAGACGGGTAGTCATGATAGGTATATTGGGCTTCGTATATTTTTACCCGAGTGTCACTTAGATGGCATGCGCTGCCGTCTCACCCAATAATAATAATTATAAAATACTACTACTACTACTAATAATAATAATAATAATAATAATAAGAAGAAGAAGAAGAAGAAGAAGAAGAAGAAGAAGAAGAAGAAGAAGAAGAAGAAGAAGAAGAAGAAGAAGAAGAAGAAGAAGAATATGCATTGGCTCCCATGGCGTCTGATCTTAACTGATCGGACGTGCTATCATGTACATGTAGATTGGAAGTATTATCTGTACATGTTTTGCCTTGGTACATGTTTTGTCTTGGGCTACTGCAAATATTCTGCTCAATATCACAGATTTGCTTGTTGGCTGCTTGACCTTAACTAGTTGAGCTTGTCCCTTAGTGGCTGGCGATATGTGCATTTCTGATCACGAGCAGAAATAGTGGGGGAGCATCATAGCCATGTGTTGAGAGGTATTGTTTGGGATGTAACTAATTCACCTCTGGAAACATGGGTTTCTCGTTCAGCAAAATTTTCAATTTTGTTTTGAAAAATAGTTTAAAAACAAACATGACAATATCCGCCTTACCCAATGTGAGGGAAAGAGAAATAAGAGAAAACTATAAGAGAGAGCGGCAGCACACCACAGAGTTCACCCTTCACGTGGAAGGGGAGGTAAACACTCTTCAAGCTCAAAGGACTACACCTTTACTAAGACGACAGAGAGCAACAATAATAATTTCAGCAGCAGCAACAGTAGTAACAGCAACAGCAACAACACCACCACCACCAACAACAACAACAACAACAACAACAACAACAACAACAACAACAACAACAACAACAACAGCTACACCACCACCACCATAACAACAACAAAAATATTGACACAGTGCTAGAAAGTAAGAAATATAAGATGCTGTAATATTCAGACTGACAGAGTAATAGAAGCTAGAAGGCCTGATTTAGTAGTAGTCGATAAAGAGAATAGAAAGTGCCAGATAATTGACTCTACAGTCCCAAATGATGAGAGAATCAAAATGATAGGTATAGAGAAAACAGCAAAGTATCAGAACTTAGCCATACAGGGGCTTTTGAAAGTGCGGGCAAAATGTTTCACTGTAGCTAGAAGTGCATGAGGAAATATCCCTAAATATTTGAACAGATGGATAGAAGAAATAGGTATAAAACTCAGTTTAGCGCAACTCCGGAAAATATTATTATTAGGGACAGCTAGGATGCTTAGGAAGGTTCTTGTCATTAAAGGTTATTTGTAGTCTGATGTTAGGATTTTTTCTAACAGTCTAAACTGCTGTGTGTAAATGAAATAATAATAATAATAATAATAATAATAATAATAATAATAATAATAATAATAATAATAATAATAATAATAATAATGATAATAATGATAATAATAATAATAATAATAATAATAATAATAATAATAATAATAATAATAATAATAATACAGCTTAGGCAGAAAGACAAAGAAGTTGCTAACTAGATATGGGTCACTCCACCCAAAAAGTGACACAGACAGACTGTATATACAGAGAAAAAGAGGGGGAAGAGGACTTATTGGATGTGAACACAGCATTAGAGCAGAAGAAAACAATATAGCATGGTATGTAAAAAATGCCACAGAACCGCTATTATTAGAAGTAGGAAGGTCAGGCTTGTGTAGGATGAAAGATTGCAAAGATAAAGCACTATACAAGAAATTGAAAACGAATGAAACTGAAAATAGGTGAGCAAAGAAAAGAATACATGGTCAATTTCATAGGGATGTTGAAGATAAGGCAGACAGAGAAAAAAGATGGCTGTGGATGACTAAAAGTGATTTAAAACCGGAAACGGAGGCTCTAATCTGTGTTGCCCAAGAGCAAGCACTAAGAACAAACTACATAAAATACAGAATAGACAACACAGCAGAAAGTGATAAGTGCAGAAGCTGTGGACAAAACGGTGAAACCGTATGGCATGTTACCAGCCAATGTATGCCACTAGCCCAGAGGGAATATAAGAGACGCCACGATAATATAGCCAAGCTTGTCCATTGGACACTCTGCAACAAGTATGGAGTTGACAGAGAAAAGAATTGGTACGACAACAAACCTGAAGGAATCGTCGAAAATAGAAATGCAAAGATCCTATGGGATTTCATGATTCAGTGCGACGATGAGATAGAGTATAAGAAGCCGGACATAGTCTTAATTGAGAAAGAAAACAAACTATGCTGGATCATAGTTATAACATGCCCAGCTGACAACAAGGTATGCGATAAGAAAGAAAGAAAAGTTAAGAGATATGACAGGTCGATAAAAAAGGTAGCAGTACTGCCAATAACTGTCGGAGCGCTCGAATACTCCAGGAGGTGCTCGAAAAACAGGTGTTACCTTAGTTCACTGGTAGTGAACAGCTGACACTGCAGTACATATCCAGCGTTAGAAGCTGTGCAAAGGCAATAATAATAATAATAATAATAATAATAATAATAATAATAATAATAATAATAATAATAATAATAATAATAATAATAATAATAATAATAATAATAATACATTGTTAGCCATGAACTGCTAACAAAACTTTACAACGATGTTTTGCAAAATCTTAGTTTGATGCCCTCTTGGCTAGTTAATGGTTTAACATTCCTGCTTCCAAAAAATGAGGAAACAAACGAACCAAAAAATTATCGCCCCATAACCTGCTTAACAACAATGTATAAGACGCTAACATCTGTCCTAACCGAGTACACCTATAGTTTTTTAATAGAAAGTAGCATATTCCCTAATGAGCAAAAGGGATGTAAACGTGGATCTTATGGTTGTAAAGATTAGCTATTCATCAATAAGATGATCTTAGAAGATTGTCACAAGCGACACAAAAACTTGTCAATAGCCTGGATAGACTATAAAAAGGCCTTTGATAGCCTACCACATAGCTGGATTAGGAAATGTCTGGAAATGTATAAAATAGCTCCTACTCTGCGAAACTTTTTATCTGTAAGTATGAGATCATGGAGAACCACACTGATGCTGAACAATGACAATGAATCTCTAAATGCTGGAGATGTAAGAATTTCATGTGGCATTTTCCAGGGTGACTCACTATCACCACTCCTCTTCTGTCTAGCCCTAATACCGCTCTCAAAATTGCTCAATGATGCACAGTATGGTTATAAAATATTTGATAAAAATATAAATCATCTCATTTACATGGATGATTTAAAGCTCTTTGCAAAAAATGACCAACAACTCAAAGGCCTACTAGCGATTGTTAAACAATTCAGTGATGACATCAGGATGCAATTTGGCCTTGATAAATGTGCAAAAGCTACCTTTATCAAAGGAAAAATGACAAATACATCTAATGTGAACCTTGACCAGCAAAATGTCATAAAAGAGTTAGAACCAGCGGAGAGCTACAAATACCTAGGGGTAATTGAAGGAGACAATATTAAGCATTCAGTGATGAGGGAAAGGATCAGAAGAGAATGTTATCGCAGGGTGAGAGCAATACTGAAGACAGAGCTAAACGCAAGAAACAGGATCGAAGCGATCAATGCTCTAGCCATACCAGTCGTGACTTACAGTTTCATTATCGTTAACTGGTCAATTACTGACATATGTGATGTTGACAGAAAAATACGAAAACTGTTGACAATGCATAGAATGCACCACCCTAAGGCAGATATAGAACGTCTTTATCTGCCAAGAAAAAAGGGAGGCCGAGGGCTTCTACAGCTGGCATTATCAATGAAGGTAGCCACAATTGGCCTAGACACCTATCTGAAAAACTCTGAGGACTGGATGCTAAAACGTGTCTTAAAACATGAAAGCAAGAAAGCATCTTACTCAGTAACAAAACAGGCAAAGGACTATCTAAGTGAATTCCAATTGCAACAAATTCAAGAATTAGACGAACTAGAAACACCTGCAGAAAAAGCTAAGCGCTTGAAAACCCGTGCTAAAATTGCTGCCTTAGATATTATGACTGATAAATGGCATGGAAAACCTCTCAATGGCAAATACCCAAGGAGAGCGAATAATGCAAATATTGACAAAGCCCTTACGATGTTGGATACTGTGCGACGTCTATGATGATGATGATGATGATAATAATAATAATAATAATAATAATAATAATAATAATAATAATAATAATAATAATAATAATAATAATAATCATGATGATAATAATGACAGTCATTAAACCACGGTAGTAGTTGAATATATTCTGAAGTCCACCATTTCGTGAATCGCAGCAACTTCCAAGCTTGACCACTAATTCAGTTTTCAAGTAAATTACAAACTGTTAATAGTTTTAAAGAGGACACCTCCTCAGCTACACTTTGGTATAAATAGTTTGAGATTTGGTTCAGTAGAAAACAAGTTACATCAAAATATGTCAGACCTCAAGTGGGCAGTAAGACAGATATTCATCTTCAGTTATCATAATTTTTTTTTAATTTTAAATTAAAAGTATTTTTTTTTTTTTTAGGCTTGAATGATAGAAAAATGCATGAGGAATTCAGAATCATTAGTCGCATTGAACAAAACTTAGTAGAAAAACAGTTATGAGGTAAAATGTAACGAAATTTAATGTCAGTAAGTAAGGAAGTAAGAAGTAACGCTTAAGCAATACAGATAAAGAATACATTTCTAAAATGGCTGTCTCCTTGCGAAGGCGGCGACCTAGCAGAAACGTTAACTCCCCGGGCGCAGTGTCTAATGATATTTCGTCTGTCTTTACGTTTTTTGAGTTCAAATTTCGCCGAGATCGACTTTGACGTATAGATTATTTAATTAATTTTTTTTAAACAAAACACTTTCAAACTTCCGATACTGGTAGAATATGTCACATAGAACAGGGTTCATTCTTAACGTTTTTGACAAAGTTTTGTATTTTAGAAGTTATTTCGTCAGAAATTACAGAGTGATAATGGATAAATGCGTGTTTGATAAGTGCCAATACACGAAACTCTCAGGTTTTACCTTACTCTCTAACTTCTGCCGATGATATATATGCATATTACATATATGTATTAAAAAATCTCATCGCGCAGTCGAACAAATGAAAGAGCCTCTACCTGGTCGCTCAACACGTTAAAAATAGTAGCCAAAGTATCCCCTACATAAATCACACGCCCATTGTTTTCCCTAAAAAGACGGTTTGCTGAAGGCTGGAATGTCTTTGATTATACGTTTGCAACATCAGGGTTGATTTGAGGCTAAATAACAACATTATGGTCAATTTCTATATTAACACCCACACGATTTTCACTAAGGAAAAAAAAAAAAGGATTTTTTTGCGTGGAATCAAGTATCCTAACCTCCTAATATGCTGCAAATCCCTTATTTTGGTTCGGAAAAAAATGAGGTGGCAGGGTCCCCCCCCCCCCCAATCCTGGAATCATTGGAATTTTTTTTCGTTGAATGAATTCCTGTGACCTCCTAATATTGCAAAATTAGGTTGCTTAAGGTGAGCCTGGTAACTTGTGGTTTTGGGGTCTTGTTGTTTGTAACTGTTGGTGAGCCATGGTGCAACCAACAACATGGTAAACATCCCTGCCATTAATTTGGTGTGGATGGGTAATATCAAATAATTCAATCACAACATATATTTAAATTAAACATGAAGAAAATTGAAATATTATCATCACTTACATGGAAAATTGAAATATTATCTTTCAGTATTTTATAAGCTAATATCTTAAATTATAAACTGACACGTTATTAATTATCTTATAACAGCAATGCCTGGAAAAATCATGAATTACATGGAAAAATGCGAGCATAAAAGTCATATTCTTAAGATTATGAATATGGAAAAGTACAGGATAAGTTATTACACCTGTAAAAGTATAGGACAAGCAATTCTAGTAAAGTAAAGAATAAGAAACTTTTTACTTAAAATATTGCAGTTAAAATTAAAATTTGAATAGTAAAACTTATTTTATTATAGTTTACAAATAACACTATACTTATTTAAGTAGATTTTGGCTAATTTACTACATTAAATACAGAAAAAAATGACTAATCAGACAAACTTACAAATTAGCTGAGCATTTTTGTACAATAAATTTAAGAGATGAGAACTGTAAAGAGTGATAAATTAGAAGAATTGGCATTCTTTGCTGCAATATATTAAGTAAATAGTTTCTTATTCTTTACTTTACTTGAAGTAATAGTTTGTCCTATACTTTTACACGTGTAATAACTTGTTCTGTACTTTTCCAGGTTTATAATCTTAAGAATATGACTTTTCATGCTCGCATTTTTCCATGTAGAAATAATAATGATAATAACAATAGTCAAGCCGAAGAGCACGATTCGATTGTAATAGATATTTTATTGGTTGAACGATATTTCAACAGTAAATCTGTCTTTGTTCATATTTGAATGAGACAAAATCAATTTGCCTAGAATTGGGCTGAATACTGGGGTCTAGCGAAACTAACAGGGCTGACAAGCCAACTGTGAGAAGGAATAAAACGCAAAAGCTATAATTTACATTACGATTTTGCTTAGACACCCGGCTGCTTTGGTAACTTCCAGAATTTCTATATGATTCAATTCTTATTCTGTGTGCCATAAAATCAATCATCTCAATCTATTTGATTTTGGTACTTTAAAAAGGATTGACGTAACTCTTCACAAAGGTAAACAGTCAAGTAGGGATGATTGATTTTATGGTACCATTCAAATATGGACAAAGGCAGACTTACTGTTGAAATATCGTTCAACCAATAAAATATCTATTACAATCGAATCGCGCTATTCGTCTTGACTGTTTAGCTTTGTGAAGAGTTTCGTCAATCCTTTTTAAAATATAATAATAATAATAATAATAATAATAATAATAATGATGATAATAATAATAATAATAATAATAATAATAATAATAATAATAATAATAATAATAATAATAATAATAATAATAATAATAATAATAATAATAAATGACCTGATGCAGTACCAGGCAATGGCTCTCATGGCTTCTGATCTTAACTGATTGGAAGTGTTATCATGTACATTGTTTTGTCTTCGTATAAAAGATGGGTTACAACAAATATTCTGCTCAATCTCACAGATTTGCTTGTCAGTTGTTTGACCTTAACCAGTTGAGCATGTTCCTTGGTGGCTAGTAATGTGTGCATCTCTGATCACGAGCAGAAGTAGTGAGGGAGCATTATAGCCATGTGTTGAGAGGAATTCTTTGGGGTTTGAATAATTCACTTCTAGAAACATGAGTGTTTCGTTCAACATCGTTAAACAACCCTTATTCAGGGACTTTTTAAGGGGGATTGGCTATTCAACCTGAAACAACTTCTAACTGGGCCCCACCTGCAAGGTCATGGGCTGTTTATCCTGATATGAGATCATCATGTCACGCACATATGGTTGTGATGCATGAGCCTGGTGTACCCTTGTCAGACGAGTAGTCATGATGGGTATACTGGGCTTTGTATATTTCACTCCAGTGTCACATTGATGGCATGCCCAGCTCTCTATTTCAGTTATAATAATAATGATAATAATAATAATAATAATAATAATAATAATAATAATAATAATAATAATAATAATAATGATAATAATAATAATAGGATGACCTAAAATTATATGCAAAAAACGACAAAGAGCTAGAAACACTACTACAGACAGTACACAGCTTTACCAAGGAAATAGATATGAAATTCGGATTAGAAAAATGTGCCAAAGCAACCCTGAAAAGAAGAAAATTAGTTAAAAGTAGCAATATAACACTAGATAAAGCCAATGAAATAAGAGAACTAGACGAAAGCCAACCATATAAGTATTTAGGAGTCAATGAACTAGATAGGATACAACATACACAAATGAAAGAAAAAATAAAGAAAGAGTACTATAGACGAGTTAGATCAATACTAAAAACAGAGCTCAATGCTAAAAACAAGATAATGGGTATCAACACTTTAGCTGTCCCAGTTATAAGCTACAGCTACAATATCCTTAACTGGACACTAAACGAACTATGTAAAATAGACAGGAAAACAAGAAAAATAATGACAGGATATAGGATGCACCACCCAAAATCTGACATAGAAAGGCTATATATACAACGCACAGAAGGTGGCAGGGGTCTTATACAGCTAGAAAACTATTATGAAATAACCACCATAGGACTGCAAAAATACCTACTCCAGAAGCAAGGGAAGCTAATACAAATAGCCACAAAATACGAGCAAAACAAAAAACTGTTTTCAGTATTTAAGGAAGCTGAGAAATACAAACAAGAAATCAATCTACCTAACAAATACGAAGAAGAAGAAGAAGAAGAAGAAGAAGAAGAAGAAGAAGAAGAAGAAGAAGAAGAAGAAGAAGAAGAAGAAGAAGAAGAAGAAGAAGAAGAAGAAGAAGAAGAAGAAGAAGAAGAAGAAGAAGAAGAAGAAGAAGAAGAAGAAACAACAAAAGCTATAAAACAAATGAAATCCAAACTAAAACTAGAACAGCAACGGACCATGATAAAACGATGGCAAGAAAAGCCCCTACATGGTAAATACTGGGCTAAACTAAATGCGAAATAAATAGACAGAGAAAAATCCCAGCAATGGCTGAGAAGCTCAGGACTCAAAGCAGAGACTGAAGGATTTTTAATTGCTGCACAAGACCAGAGCCTCCCCACCAGAAATTACCAAAAACACATAATGAAAAGAAATATAACAAGTAACTGTAGAATATGTGGAGATCGACAAGAAACAATAAATCATATTATCTCTGGCTGCCCAGTTCTGGCTAAGAAGGAATATATTCACAGACACGACAGAGCTGGGACCTATATACACTGGAAGCTATGCCAACACTATGGAATAACAACAGAAAAAAGATGGTATAAACACACGCCAGAAAAGGTCACAGAAAACGAGAAAGCAACCATACTCTGGGATATGCCAATACACACAGATAGAGAAATTAAGGCAAATAGACCAGATATAGTTGTCAAAGATCATGAAGAAAAAAAATGCTTTCTAATTGATGTATCAATACCAGCAGATGACAACGTTTCTCGAAAAGAAATGGAAAAACTTTCAAAATACAAAGACCTGGAAATAGAGATAACTCGAATGTGGAGTCTAAAAACAGAAACAATTCCTATCATAGCAGGTGCCTTGGGTATAATAAAAAAATATTCAGACAAATACATAACAAAAACACCAGGACTTACAAATATATATAACATACAGAAAATTGCACTACTGGGTACTGCACACATTCTACGCAAAACACTTTCAATACAGTAGACATAAGAGCACCACAGCAAACCACAGCACATACCCAAGGCGCACAGAGCTGCGCTCGGTAGTGAAGTGAAAGCACGTTTTAAAAATAAAACTACTGAACAATAATAATAATAATAATAATAATAATAATAATAATAACAATAACAACAACAGCAACAACAATAACAACTACAACAACAATAATAATAATAATAATAATAATAATAACAATAATAATAATAGTAAATGCCCTGATGCAGTACCAGGCAGTGGCTCTCATTGCTTCTCATCTTAACTGATTGGAAGTGTTATTATATACATTGTTTTGTCTCGGGCTAAAGCAAATATTCTGCCCAATACGACAGATTTGCTTCTCATTTGCTTGACCTTAACCAGTTGAGCATGTCCCTTAGTGGTTGACGATATGTGCATCTCTGATTACGAGCAGAAGTAGTGGGGGAGCATCATAGCCATATGTTGAGAGGAATTCCTTGGAGTTTGGATAATTCACCTCTGGAAACATGGATGTTTCATTCAACATCCTTAAACAACCCTTATTCAGGGACCTTTTGACCTGAAGAAAATTCTAAGATGGCCCCACATGCAAGGTCATGCGCTGTTTATCTTGGTATGAGATCACCATGCCGCCCACATATGGTTGTGACGCATGTGCCTCGTGTAGTCATGATGGATATACTAGGTTTCGTATATTTTACCCCAGTGTCACTTTGATGGCATATAGTGTTCTCTCACTAAGATGGGCTACAGCAAATATTCTGCTTAATACCACAGATTTGCATGTTAGATGTTTGACCTTAACCAGTTGAGCATGTCCCTTGGTGGCTGACGATATGTGCATCTCTGATCATGAGCAGAAGTAGTGGGGGAGCATCATAGCCATGTGTTGAGAGGAGTTCTTTGGGATTTGAATAATTCACCTTTGAAAACATGGGTGTTTTGCTCAACATCCTTAAACAAACCTTATTCAGGGACCTTTTAAGCGGGATGGGCTACTCGACCGGAAGAAAATTCTAACTGGGCCCCACCTGCAAGGTCATGCGCTGTTTATCTTGATATGAGATCACCATGTCGCGCACATATGGTTGTGATGCATGTGCCTGGTGTACCCTTATCAGACGGGTAGTCATGACGGGTATATTGGGCTTCGTATATTTTACCCCAGTGTCGCTTTGATGGCATGCACTGCTCTCTCACTCAATAATAATAAAAATAATAAAGCTGAAATGGAGACCAAGTAACCAAGTATATATTGTGTGTGGTTAATGGCAAAATATATGACCGTCCCCAAATATAACAATATATAGATGTATATATACATGCATACACACACATACATACACACACACACATACACACACACAAACACATTCACACACACACATATACATATAACTGTATGTATGTATACATGCGTGTATATACACACACACATATATATATATATATATATATGTGTGTGTGTGTGTGTGTGTGTGTGTGTGTGTGTATATATCTATATATATATATATATATATATATATATATGCATGTATGTGTAGCCTTTTGTAGAGCATTCTGGAAACGTTAGCTGCGATAAATCAACGTTTTAGTAGAAATATGTAAATAAAATCAATTAACCTACAACTATCTTCCGTAAACAATTAGTTTTGTGTCTAATCAATATAATTTAGTTAATGAATTGCCAAAAAATCTATTTCTTCTTATAAAGTAATATTTCTCAAATATGCTAATATGTTTTATAGACGGGCAAACATGATACAGACTAACTGAAGATAACTACTTCGGTATCAGCTATTAGAGTGACGGAACACAACATAGATTGTTTTGTCTGAGTGGTTTTTTTTTTCCAGAAATGTAAAGATAGTATTGAGAAATAATGCAAAATCGAAATGATACATTAATGAAGCAATAGAATATTCTGAAAAAGTATAACGGTAACCTGTAATTAAAGTTTTAAAACGTTTGTCTGAGAAGGCTTCAGGCTGTAAAGCAGGAAATCTATGTTCGTCATTAATTTTAGTTACTGACATAATTTTCGATTATTTCACAACAGAAAATCAATATTTCTTTGCAACAGAGGTCGGGTATTTAGCAGAAACAGCCGACCGCCCCGACTAAATGATTCTTACTTCAAATCCTACTTGGTTCGTGAAAAGACATCGAAATATATTGAACACGGGTATGACTCTATGTCCAGAAATTCGTATTGCATTTATGTAGAATTAGTACTTTGTGAAAGTACTTCGTATCATTTTAGCTTCAGTTTCACAAAACTTTCTCCGTGAAATTTGATGGCAGATCTAATTCCTACCTAATCTATCTATATTATTTCTAATCCCTGTATTATCAATTTAGATATATTTCTAATTCTTACAATATATGTCTACTTCAGTGCTTAATTGACTGCAAATGCCCTGATGCAGTACCAGGCAGTGGCTCTCATTGCTTCTCATCTTAACTGATTGGAAGTGTTATTATATACATTGTTTTGTCTCGGGCTAAAGCAAATATTCTGCCCAATACGACAGATGTTGATTTTTTTTTCTTCTCCAAGGAAAAAAATCGATAATATTTAGCAAAATCAACCAATTTTTGATTACTTTAATTGACTTTACTGGTACAGAGACAGGCGTTAAAGTACGCATTCATGAATTAATCACTTTGTCGACAATTTGTCCAAATGCGATTCTTTTGAGTCATTTTAGAAGCATTTCAGTGGAAACTATCTCAGTTTTCATAAATTTAATAGGTTTGCAGACAAAATTCATTTCGCATAGTAAAGTGATCAAACACAAGGTGATAAGACAACCAAGCTGTTGCTTCTTAGATGAAGTAATATTAATTTTCTCATTGGACTGGATTCTCTCCTTTGTTCCCTCTGTAAGTTAGTTAATCTATCTGGAACCCATTCCTGTTGACTAATATCCATAAACTACTCCACAATCATCCTAAAAATATCATACTACTGTGAGCTAGTATAGAACACAGAGACCTGTGAAATGAAAGACAAAAGAGGTTAGTTTTAATATAAAGATAAAAAATAAGTTTGTAATTGTTGATCACCTCCCTAAATCGTTAATCAGCTCTCTAAACCCATAATCATCTCCCTAAGCAGTTATTCAGTTCCCTAATCCATTAGTCAGCTCCTTAAACCCTTAATCAGTTTCCTAAACTATCTATCAATTCCCTAAACCATTAACTAGTTACATAAATCCGTAATCACCTCCCTAGACCGTTAATCAGTTCCCTAAGCGATTAATTCAACTCCCTAAACCGTTAATAAATTCCCTAAATCATTAATCAGTTTCCTAAACTATTGATCAGCTCCCTAAACAGTTAATCATTTCGCTAAGCCTCAAGCATTAGCTAGTTTCTTAAACCTCTAATTAATTTCATAAATCGTTAATCAGCTCCCTAAACTGTTAATCGACTCCCTAAACTTTAATCAGCTCTCTAAATGTTATCCCAACCTAAATACAGTATCCAACAGTATCCCATAACTGATATTAGCGACTTAATAACATCTCTCTTCCTTTGGTAACAATCATTAAATATTTCCAGTCTTCAACTATATCAGGGCACTGATCTAACAAACTAAGATGTTCAAGAACAGACGACAGCTCCTTTTTCCTGTTTAATCAAGGGTAGAATGGCCTTTATCAGGGTAGGAGGAAACTGGTGGAAGCGAGTGATGAATGTATCCTCACTGGAAACCTGACTCGAAGGTTTGCAACAGAACGGACTCCACTAAAAAGACCAAAGTAGCAGGCGGTGGTGTAAAACAAGGGTGACGAATAGGTATACCATCCCATGACAGAAGCAGCTCCTCTGACTGGAAGGTCGTGGCTTTGGTGGAAGGCACTTGCCTAGGGATCGAACCTAAAAGCATGGAGTTGCGAAGCGAGTTTATTATTAACTATAAAGAGGTGGATCTCCGATGAGAATTCAGATGTTCGATCTGAATCACCTACTATTAAATCAATGACTAAGTGGCTGAAATTTAAACAGAACAGAAACGTGTACACTTAACGTAATTCTCTAGCAGAATCGGCGTAACACAGGGTATTTCGAAGCTGTACTTGTTGAATTACGAGTACAATCCACTTGACAGGCTTCTGTTTCACTCACAAGGTAATGACTACCCTAAAGCAGTTTAAAATGACATTTGCCCCAAATGCCTGCAGTGGGATAGAAGCTGATATCTCATGGTTACGAAGCGATCCTCTTAAACATTCAGCCCTACTACGCCTACAAACCACCGACTACTTGTATAATAAATATAAGAGGGAATAATTTCGTCGTTTAGTTATGATCGAATATATTAACAGCTACAAGTCGAAAATATAGAATCAGTAACGCCCTGGTTTTGTTGCTATTAGAGATATGTGTATCCAGACTGGAACAGTAACAAAACGTACAAGAATCGATATATTTAGGGAAAACATTGGAGACAATGTTAAGATTTATACGTTTTTTCGCTGAAATATATGAGAAATTGTGATCTAATTGTGATTACCCTTAAACAAAACATTTTTACTCTTCTTTCTTTTATTATAACTGGAAGTGTGACGTTTTAAGGTATTGCAGATCAATCTATTTATTGATCTCCACCCCTTCTACCTTATGAAGTACATTGATCTGATTACTACCGAAATTATCTCAGTGACCTGGTCAATGTGCTATCTACAAATTACGTCATCGGCATCGATTTTTTTTTCCTCTCTACGGGGCTTTGACAGAAAATTAATGCACGCATATTATCAGTAGCTAGCACTGTATTGGTATAATTAATGGTAGGAGTTAGAAATACTATATCGCTATAGTAGTAGTTGATAGTCCTGTACTGACAATACAGATAGTAATAGTAGTAGTTAGTATACTTAACTGTTGTAGTCAGTAGCACTGTACTAGTATAGTTAGTTACAGTAGCCAGTGGCAATGTGCTCATATAGTTAATTGTTGTACTTAATAGTATTGCAAATATAATAGTAGTTAGTAGTAGTGTACTGCTTGTGCAGTTAGTAGTAATAGTTAGTATAGTTGGTAGAGTTAGTAGCGGTATAGTAATATAGTTAGTAATGCGGTACTAAAGCAGTTAGTAGAAGTAGTACTACACGGTTCTAGTCAACAGCACTGTACTAATTTAGTCAGTACCGCTGTGCGAATATAGTTAGTGGTAGTAGTCAGAAGTATTGTACGGGTATAGTAGGTGTTAATAGTTAGTAGTATTGTATTGGTATTTTTAGTTGTATAGTAGTAGTATAGTTAATAATACTGTACTGATAGTTACTAATAGCTAGTTAGTACAGAGCTAATTTAGTCAGTACCAGTGTTCGATCGTAGTTAGTAGTTGTAGTCAGAAGCACCGTACTGGTACAGTTAGTGTTAAAGATTAGTAGCACTGTACTGGTATTTTTAGTTGTACAGTGGTGGTATAGTTAACAGTTCTGTACTGATGGATTTAGCAGTGATCTACAGATATGGTTAATACTAATTAAAAGTACTGTATTGAAATTGTTAGTAATTGAAATTACTGAAATTGTTAGTACTAGTAAGCAATACTCCAGTCTTATAGTTAGCATTCATTACTAGTTATTAGTACTCGTTAGCTGTGTTGTTGATACAGGATGCGGCAGAACAAACACCCAAGCATATTAGCAAGTGAAGTTAAACAGGTGGCAACGATGTTTTCATGTAGCTAATTAATGTTTTGATTTTCTAGTTTCTGTTACCATCATGGTTTGGATCGGCGCACACTGTACTCTTGCTATTGAAACGTTTGTCAACCTGTAAAATGTGGGAAATTTTTTGTTTGAGTTTTGTTGTTTTTTTACCCCTCCCTGTGCATGTTAGTAGTAGTTGTAGTTAAATCAAATTCGGTCACTTTAGTTGATTTTATGTGAATGATATTGATACGTGATGCACTGGGAAAGACACACTCAGTAGTAGTAGTAGTAGTAGTAGTAGTAGTAGTAGTAGTAGTAGTAGTAGTAGTAGTAGTAGTAGTAGTAGTGGTGGTGGTGGTGGTGGTGGTGGTAGTGGTTTTTGTTGTTGTTGTTGTTATTATTATTATTATCATTATTATTATTATTATTATTATTATTTGCTATTTAGCTTATAGATTATTTGACCAATTGTTTGATCAACCTGTTAGTGGGTGGTTTGTCAGACTCCATTCGTCGTCATTTACATCCTCGTCAATGACTGTGATGTACGAACTGTGATGCAGCATGGTAGTTAAATGTGAGAAATGAATTCTTAAGATCTCTAAAGATTGAAAAGTAATTAAGTGATCATGATCTGTTGGATGTTAGTAAAACATTTATGAAGATAAACTGATAGAGAGAGAAAAAACTGAATATACATGGAATCAGGTTTATTGTGCAAGTGAGATAACTGTGTTCGTTCAAACATGCAGTGCGCATGGATAATGGCAAATGGGGTAAAGAAATGCCAGGAAACCCAAGTGGAAAGAAATATTTGATGAGAAAGACCGAGGAAAGAAATGGACAGAAGAGTTGAAGACCGATCTCAGCATAACAAACCTCACAAAAGAACCTAACAAAAGACATGAATCGCCACTCACCTAATTACCCATTATTGACATCCATCACTCCCTCTTAACACCAACTATTTCTATATCTATCCATCACACGTTGCCCCTCACACTCTCTCTTTTTCTCCCTTTCTCTCTTTCTTTCTTCCTCTCTCTCTCTCTATCTGTTCCTCAATCTCTCCCCCTCTCTCTCTCTCTTTCTCTGTCTCAAGACCTTTTCAATTACTGTGTCTATCATTACATACTGCCATCATTGTTTCCATCTTTCACGTTACGTAGCACTACCTGTTCCATTACTCCCTCCCTTTACACACTGTCATTCTAATCTTTCTTTTTCTCTCTCTCTCTCTCTCTCTCTCTCTCTCTCTCTCTTTCCCCACCATACTCTCACCTTTTTCTCTCTTCCTACCTTGATTCATATTCGACACACTCTTTCTCTTCTACCTCCTGTACGGGTCATGTCACCTCAAACGAAGGCAACGAATAATGATGAGAAACCTTTTTTGTCTTGCAGGGTACAAGTCAATCATACTACAGCTGGTGTCACGGTATAACACAACCAGTCAAACCTGATTTGTCGTTGAACAGAGACAACATAGGGTCGAAAACATTTTAGTCTCGTTCCGTTGGTGATATGACTGCTCTCTAGAGTTGATATCCCAATAGAATGCATCCAGTACATTCTGTAAAGTGGTTGCTATTAGGGTATCAAGCTATAACAGCGTGGAAAGCGAAGAAAAAATAGATGATGATAGGTAGGTAGGTAGGTAGGTAGGTAGGTAGGTAGGTAGGTCGGTAGGTAGGAATGCATGAACAGACAGACAGACAGATATATAGATAGAAAGATAGGTGCATGGATGATGGGGTGATTTGGAGTTTGTGTGGGTGAATACACAGATGTCTCAAGCGTTTTCAGCAAGATGAACAATTAATCTATGTTTTGGAAGGTTGTTCTGTCTTCTGAATAAATAGCTGCTAAGCAAGAGTGGAAATCTAACATTATTAGTGTTACTCTACATTACTATGTTCAGCATATTTACGAATGGGAGAAGTATTTATCTGTGTGAGCATGCGAGCGAGAGAGAGAGAGACAGAGACAGAGAGAGACAGAGACAGAGAGAGACAGAGACAGAGAGAGACAGAGACAGAGAGAGACAGAGACAGAGAGAGACAGAGACAGAGAGAGACAGAGACAGAGAGAGACAGAGACAGAGTTTTCGTTGTCATCTGCGACGATAATTTGCAATATATTTATCTCTATCTACACACATTCGCAAGTGTTGCCACATTTATAAAATCTATAAATGGAGTATTGATAGACGTACTATCAATATACCTCTATGCATGTATTACTTTCTCTGTCTTATATACTAAGCGAGAAGTCTTGTTGTTGTAACTGCCTACTGCATTACTTGGCTCTTAGGGTCAGCTGTTGACCCCTTGATCCGTATAACTTGATCTCTATAATATAGATTGTATCCATACACGCGCGCGTGCGCGCTTAGGATATGTAGGAGCAGCTGTACTCTATTGAACTGAATATAGTAAATCTTTCTTGCAAACCAACGGCGGAATAAATGCCACGACGAAGCCCACTAGTGAGATTTGAAATCGGTCATTAATCAACGAACTTAATTACTACTCAGCATGTTACTACCCTCTGTGCCACCCTTACTGACCTGATAATAATATCATAATAAATTATATTAAGATAATAGTAATAATAAAAACGGTCTCAAATTTTGGTACAACGCCAGTAGTTTTATGGATGTGGGGTTAGTTGCATTTTTATCTTTTTTTTTTATCGTTTTACCTCTTTCAGTCATTTGACTACAGCCATGCAGGAGCAGTACTCATTTTTTAAAGCCTGGTACTTCTTTTATGGGTCACTTTTGCCGAACTGGTTGTTAATCGATTGTGGAGGACAATCACTGATAAAAAGACAAATACACGTGTGTGTGTGTGTGTGTGTGTGTGTGTGTGTGTGTGTGTGTGTGTGTGTGTGTGTGTGTGTGTGTGTGTGTGTGTGTGCGCGTACGATGGGCTTCTTTCAGTTTCCATCTAGCAAATTACAGTACTTTGGTCGGCCCGAGATTATTGTAGAAGACGCTTACCTAAAGTGCCCACGCAGTGGGACTGAACTTGACACATGTGGTTAGGAAGCAAGCTTTTTACACCGCAGCAACGCATGCGCCTATAGTTTATAATTCAAGTTTCTATGTTTTCGAAAAACAAAGGATTGAAGTTAAACAGTTTCATATTATATATTTGAGAGGATTAACAAAGTTCGTTGACTAGTTATCATTGGTCGTGTTTATGCAACGTCTTGTAAGAAGCAAATCAATTCTATAATCTTTCCCCAGCGCGGCATAGCAAACGATCACATTAGTGTATGTGTATATATATTACTGTTCCGTTATAGGCAGGATCAACAAAAAGTATTCCATCTAGTGAGAGACAAATAGCATTTAATATACACAGAATTTGAAAAAAAAAACTACTTATAGTCTCATACTGTAGAGATACAATAATTTTGCGGATTTATATAACATGCCATATAATATGGCGGATTTATATAACAGCAATATGTTCAGCGCATATTGTTAGACCTATCCGAAAATCAGGACCCTGGTCTATGAGAAAGTATAAGAAAAATGAGAAGAAAAAGGCCAATAAAAAAGTGCAGCGTGAAGAAAGAAGAGAAAAGTAAGAAAACCAAGATCATCGTCCCTTTTGTCTGTTGAAATCATAATTAGCCTAGTTGGCGTAGAATAACATAACGGAGAGTGGGGAACAAAGTTTATGAGTAGCTACTCAGTCCTGAGAGGATGGCGTTCTCCAGTTCGACTAAAGAAATTTGTTCAGGCACCTACATTTCGTATGTTATGTGTAACTGAAAGATCGCAAATTCTTTTTAGATCCAAGAATTCCAGCTCACTACTTAATTTCAAATCAGAAATTTTAAGCAAATTCGTGAAACTATTAGTAGTTTTTTTATAATTGTGTGTGTGTGTGTGTGTGTGTGTGTGTGAGTGTATATATACACACACACACATATATATATATATATATATATATATATATATATATATATATATATATATATATATATATATATATATATATATATATATATACATTACGAAAATTTTCTTGATTTAGTTCCAATATTTAGAAGCAAAATAATTTAATAATATTCATAAATTAAAAATCAAAAATTATATTTAAAGAAGGTCTTTTCAAAGAAAAGCAGACTTGTAAGAAGAAAGTTTTTTGTGTACGCATACAAAAGCTTCCTTCCCTTATGTCTTTGTTAATCAGCTCTTTTTAAATATTTTTTATATATATATATATATAATTTATAAGTTTTAACTGAGAAAATCTTCTTCCAAATATATATATATATATATATATATATATATATAATGACCAACTGTAGCGGATCCAAATTGTTAAACCACCTTCCAGAAAAAGTTGGTAAAAATACTATTTTTCTATCATTTCATGTGGTAAATCTGCATATTACTATACCACATCACTATGTTCTAGAGGTCATAGAATTCTGGATTAAAAAATTTCCCAAGCCGAACAGAAAAAACTCTAATTACTGAAGGAACAAAATTTATTTAACGATACTTTTTAATTCAATGGCTGCACTTACAAACATATATATGTTTGTATATGGGAACGAACGATGCTCCTACTTATGCTAATATAGTAACGGCATACCTAGAGATTCAAATGTATGAACAATCTAAACTAATATTTGGAAACAACTTCCACAAATACCTATATAAAATTGGAAATATTACTTAGATGACTGTCTCATTCCGTAAACTTAAGGTCTTGATTAATTTTATGATTTTAAAACCCTAATTAACAATATTCTCAATAATATACACTTTACAATTGAAAACAATTAACAACTATTACTGCATATTTTAATTATGAAAAAGACGCAAACATCGAAACCAGCATTCGGTACAAACCGATAAATTCGAGACAATACTTGCTATACATTCCATACAATCAAAACGCACCAAAACAAAAATGACATTAAATTTAGAAGAAGAATATGTTTAATTGTTTCGAATTTGGAAAAGAGGAATAACAAACTCCAAAAACTGAAAGAAAAGAAATATTACTTCATAGACAAACCCCAACAATGTTAATTGATTACCAAAACAATAGACATTCAAGAATTACGAAGAACAAAAATCAATTGCAGTACATGAAACTCTCTTGCGTAGATAACAACACGCAACCCAGGGAATGCAGAAGTGTACAACATTATCCATCAAAACATCCCATCAGTGAATAAAGACCCAAGGATGAGAAAAGCGCTCGGACCAGTGAAAATGATTAAAAGCAAAAGATAACCAAAATCTTTTAAGGAATTATTAATCAATGCCAAATTGCCTTGCAAAACAACAACTCCATTTTTCAAAAGGTGAGGTTTTCTCAACTGCGAAACTTGCATCTGCCTTACGGAAGACACATTCTATAAATTCAAATCAGGACACATCTTCCCTGTAAAAAATAACTCCGTCCCTTCTTCAAGAAATTTAATTTATGCGATTAAATGTAAAAGTTGTGATGAACATTATAGAGAAACAAAGCTTTCTTTGAAAAACAGACTTACTATACACAGGCAGCAAATAGAAGACCCTAATGCTAAACAGATTCCTCAGGGTGAACACTTAGACATATGTACAACAAACAGCACCCTTAAATTCGTAGTCGTCCCACTTTATTTTTGGTCTGATAAAACTACAAATCAAATTCGGATAAATAAAGAAAATTTTTATTATAAAATATAAACCACAATTTAATAAGCTATAACAATATAACGCACATACGAGTCCCTAACTTAAATTTGAAACCGCAACGGATTGTTTGGAAATCTTCAGAAAAGTGATAGACGAAAAAGCAGAATTTCCAAATACGGTACTGACGTCAGCAAATAATTGACTAACAACTTGTTTTCGACAAAACAACTAGCGGATCATTTGACGTCATCATCATAATGCTTAAAATTAGAAAACGTAAAACGTTGTTAAGAAATCTTCACGAGAAGAACTACGACACAGAAAACGTCTGTGATAAAACTCAAGATTACATTACTTTCGTAAAAAACAAAATTATTTGTTGTAGTATATTGTCAACTTAATGTGACAATCCCAATAAGGGAACACACTACTGCCGTTTAGCCCTAGGAAGCTGGACCGCTTCCTGTCGGCCTTGACACAATTACTGTGTCCTTAAGTTTGCGAGGGGGAGAAAAGCTCCTCCACCCAGCCTAGCCAGCATTCAGGGACATGTTTCTGAGTCTTTGCTCGTCATCAGCCTGAAGTAGCTTGCCAGCTGGTTAAAGAAGCCTGTTTCACCTTCGCAAACTTAAGGACACAGTAATTGTGTCAAGGCCGACAGGAAGCGGTCCAGCTTCCTAGGGCTAAACGGCAGTAGTGTGTTCCCTTGTTGGAATTGTCACATTAAGTTGACAATATACTACAACTTTATCGCTCCACTATTGCTTAAATCTCTCTGAGAGATTTAGAAATATTATATTTCTAAAATTATTTGTAAAACGGATTAAATAATTATATGCAAATTTTCATAAAGTAAATTTTCTTAAATTGAAATTTCCAACGTTTTTCCTTTTCTTTCTACTTCTACTGGTGTGGAAAACTTTATTTTCTTATATGCGTGTGTGTTCACATAGATACATACATACGAGTATGTATGTTTGTGTGTGTGTGTGTGTGTGTGTGTGTGTGTGTGTGTGTGTGTGTGTGTGTGTGTGTGTGTGTGTGTGTGTGTGTAGTTCCTTCATTCTAGAACATTTCCTTTGCCCGCGTAGCAGTTGTTAATTATACTACTATACCAGTACTTAAATATGGAACCTGTAATACTTGGCTAATTATGCGAGTGACTTGCTCAAGTGTTACTCTGCCAGATATTATCAGCATCTCAGCGACAGTACTCAATGGGCCAGCTCCGTTCCCAGTCTCCATATCCTTAATGACTCTTTTCAACATATAACTGTTCCCTTTAATTGTTGACCCTTCTGTTGGGTATAATTCATGTAGTTCCTCTTCGTTCGACAGATTTCTGTATTCAACAGCCTCTCATATAAATATTTTCATACCTCTTTCTTCTCCTCTTCACACTGCTTTCCAATCTGGAACATCTCTCACCTCTAAGCCTCTCGACACAAAACACACTCAAACCATCTGCTTTCGGGTCACTCCACGCTAAGTAAACTTGTCAAGTTTTTTTCTACTTTTACGAAACTGTTCGCTGCTACCCCTTTCTTCCATACTTCTATCTATGTTAGATAGTAGACAGTAGCTATCTATTTTAGCTTTTTTTAATCAGAGTTACTGCTCTCCTGCTGATTCCACATCTTTCCCATGTAGACTTACATGTACGTGCGAGAGAGTGTGTATGTATGTATGTATGCATTTTATTCGTCCAGTCGAAAGATATCTGTTGTTATGTCCCGTTATTATTCCTACTGTATTTGTGTAACATTGTTCGTTTTTTTCCGTCCTTGCTTTCGTATATATTCGCTGCTTTCTTCCAAGGAATCTAATGCTCCTAGCTTAGTTTTTCCTTGGGGCTGGCTAGATTGGAGCAATATCGAGAATAACCAGCCGAAATTGCAAAGATAATCTGGATCTCGACTGAAGAGAGAAAACTCCGAATGACCTGTCAGTGTTTTCTTTGTATCGTCCATCTGGATGTTTTGTCTCTTTCTTGCATCACCTAACTGTCTGGATGTTTTTGCGTTCTTGTTCCATTCTGTATTATTTATACATATGTATATATGTATATATATATATATATATATATATATATATATATATATATATATATATATATATATATATATATTTGTATGTATATGTGTGTATATATATATGTATATATATATATATATATATATATATATATATATATATATATATATATATATATATATATATATATATATATATATATATATATATATACAGAATCATATATAAATACTCACGTGCGCGCGCATCCACACATACATACATACATACATACATACATATATATATATATATGCACGCATGTATGTATGTATGTGTGTATGTATGTATGTGCGCGTGCGAGTACGTGAGTATATATGAGTCCGTATATGTATGAGTGCGAGTGTGTATATAATATGGCCATGTTTATTTTGTACATTAGGGACTTTTATATTTCTTATTAGTTCCTTTGTGTTTGATTGGGAATAAAATATATGTCTGTTGTTTCAAGACCTTCACAATTTTATTTTCAAAATGTACTGTTTTAATGGCGTGTAATCCAAGCGTTCTGCAATGGATCGCAAACGTTTTGGGAGTAATTTTACAACAGGACTTAAAATTATGTAACAGTAACTCCTGCTAGATTTCATAATATCATTATATATTTTTTACGTCTGATGTATTTGTGTTCTTGGTTTAAGGTTTGTATTTTGTTATTACAAAAGCTTCCATACTTATTCTAATTTATAGAGGAATTATTTTGGTTCTCGATCAAGGCCGCTATGAGGCCAAACGTTCATGTGCTTAGCGCATGCACAAAAGGAGAAAAACAGAAATAAATCGGTGGACCGTCAAATATTTAAAGATATGTTGTCAAGTCTTACACACCCAAAGAATGTTATCAAAGGCGCAGGTATGGTTGTGTGGTTAAGAAGATCGCTTTGCAACTATGTGGTTTGGAGTTCACTCCCACTGTGCTTCACCTTGAGCAAGTAGTAATATTGGGGTCTTGTCCTAAAAGCAAGGAGTGATAATGGAAACAATTGTTAAATTTAGAAATAGAAAAATTAAACTGTTGTCAGCTACAAAAATCAACAACAAGAAGTAGAATTGTTAATAAACTAAAACACATGTGTATTCAGTTAAACGTATCTGTTATTCTAATTAAAGAGAACCAGTTCGAGATACCTTTGCATAAATTTATCCAAACATAATCTTTGAGTCACTGGCGTCTCATGAATTCATCCAAATAACTTGGTAAAGTCATTGCTTGTACACCATCCAAAATTTTAACTGAATATTTACCAAGTGTAGCCAATTGTGAACACCAGGTATTTCATCCATGAAAATCCGATTATTACTAACAATATTCGTAATCTCAAAGTAACTCATCGTTGACATTTAATTGTAAAGAGTTTACAGATTGACAAATGACATACACTCTTATCAATTTCAATAAGTATTTTCTTTTGTTTACATGAAGTACCATAGACAAAGCTAAGATTTGCGCCCCGGTATTACGACAGCATCTGTATATTGAGATGTGAGTAGAAAACATATATATATGAAGTCACTTTTTAATATGAAGTTTGATTTGTTGCACTTCAATCTTGAAGGTATTCTAGCACAAATCATATAGCTGGTTGATGACACATGAGTTGTAGATATGTTTGTGTACTCTTACTGAAGTAGTAAATTGATGACTGGTGTGTTCTGTGAAGACGCAATGATGGCACAATGATGGTGAGGATGATTAGTAATTTGTAAACCACCAAGATTGACAAAGTAACAAAATTTAGAAAAATCATTGACGGAAAATACATTTTGCAAATAAAAGTATATTGTTAAATGAGTTATTGTTGCTATAACAACGACTGATAATATAATGTAAACAGGAGTCTATCTACAAATATACTTCCACAGGAAGCATATTATATCTTACAAATATATTTCTGTAGGAAGTATATTTGTAGGAAATAAATAGAAATAGAAGTAAGTTTCTTTTTTTGATTTTTAAACACAAACTTTTGTTTTTTAAACGCAAACTAAAGGTGGTGAATTGTCTGTGGCAACTGAGTATTTACAAAACCATCCACGATCTTTTATCAGAAAGACTAGGCGTGGATTTCTGGACAGTGTAGTTTCTATTTCAATCATGTAGTATTGTTTGTTTGCGCTCTTACAAATCACGGAGAGCGACGAACAACTTTGACTTGGTACGGTTATAGCTATTGTTTCTACCTTTGCGGTCAAGAAATTTATAATTGAATATTGTACATTTCGGAAACATAAAGTATGAAAGTAGAGCCATAACTGAAGCATGCCGGAGATAGTTATCAGACACAGCCCAAACGCTGAAAATATATTTATCTAGAGTGCTGATTGTTCAGTGTATGACCATATATTTAGACAGATGAAAACCATTAAAATGTGATTGTAGGTGACAAACTGTGAAAGTAGACCTGATAATTAATCATGAAAATGATGGAGAGAAATCATAATTTTTTCCGGTATTTAAAACGGGAAAACTTAAAAATAAAAATAATGAAAAATACAGTCAGAAAACAGAAGAATTAATGTAACAAATAACTGCAATTGTAATTTTCTGATATTTAAAACGGGAAATTAATTCATGGCGTAAGATTTCCACAACTGTGTACTTCGAATCACAATGAATACACGCCAAGACGTAAATGGAAAGAAGTGACAGCTGATTTTGCAGGAATAAAACGAAAATCCCAGAAGACGTGATGGAGGAAATATATGTCAATCTATGCAGTGATGTGTGTATGAGGAGCGGGGTTTTCTTTTTCTTTTTAATTTAGAATAAATTTTGACCGGTCACCAGTTTGGTAACAAGTAGTGAAGGAAAGTATCTTGTTTCGCTCTTCATCCTTTAAATCTTAGGAAGGTCTTGCAGATTCTTATGTCCCAGATATCGTGATCATTTGTCGTGTATGAATTAAGGATTTGTGTTCTCTCCCCAAGAATCCCAGTTTTAGCTATAATTTACTCCAGGCGGGTTGGTGTGTATCCTGTTGCTCAAATAATAATAGGTATGAAGCTGAAAATGTATCCTTATCGATGGTCTATAGATGTCCTCTTTCTTTTGTAATTTTCGAACCACATTGGTGTCCAAAAAGCAACTGATTTCCACAACAGAACATACCTTTTCCTTGTGATCCCACACAACTTAGTGGCTATTTTAATTTTTAAGTTCCACCAATATTCTTTTGACCATAGGTCTCAATATAGTCAACTTTGTTGGTGTTTTTGTTTTGTTTTGTTTTTGTGGGTTTTTAGTTATCTTCTTCCACAGTTCTGGTCACCACATCATGGCTCATGAGAAGATAATATCTGGAAGTCATCCTCTTGCAGTTGACCATCACGTGGTTGATGTTTCCAGTTTTGTTCTTGTATTACCTACATTTGTTGTCAATCAATATTTTCTCCCTTTTACGCTGTAGGTACTTGGTGGGGATCTCTTGTGCTTGAATTGCATGGAGGTAGCCTTCGAAGTGGGATGTCATAGACTTATCAGTACTTCATACCAAGCTGTTCATACATGATAAATTCCTTTTATAGTTTGCTTTTCGTGTCAAGTACCCATGTACAATCTTCTCGGTGAAGTGGTCCGTTTTTTTGCTTTTTTCTTCTGATAAACAGATTTTACCAATGCTCCTTCAGAAGAAATCTATATCAGCTCTTATTTCATACCTCTCCTCAATTTCATTAACTTACCTAATTATGATGTTGTTTTTATGATCACACACTTAGGCAATGTCTCTTTCCTTTGCTGAAGATGTTTCAGTGTTTCAGAACGTGTTTCATATGACATCAAGGCAGATTTTAAGCCAGATTTTAGACCACAGACACCATCCTTGCGTGAGAAGTGTAGCTTGTCTATTGATGTTGAAGCTTCCTGTAACGCTGAGAAGCGTACGAGTCCGGGCATTTGTTTCATTGTGTTCTTGCAGTGACCTGTTCAGAAGGCCAAAGGTAGGCGTGAGGACAGGCACTGCAAAGGTGTTGCGGGCTTGTTGTAAGCTGAGAGTTCTGTTGACCATATCTTCTTTACACTCTTGAGTATTCATCCTGAGTTTCTGCTTAGTTATTTGTCCATCATATCTGACATTTTTTATCCCATCCAAGACGGGATGAGAATGTTAGATATGATTGTCACCTGACTGTAGAAGTTGTATCGTCAAGCCGTTCATTTTTAGAATTTAAGAAGAGGACGCAACTTTTCCACGTTTTATTGTCAAAAATACACATTTGAACTCACCAAATTCCATTCCAATTTCTGTAGAAAATTGAGTAATGAGGTCCAAATTGCTTTTTCAATGAGGGTGCTATTTGGCCAGTACAGTTTCAAGCCATCGGTAACGAAAAGATGGGACATACTTCTGGATCCATTTCTATAGCCACTATATTTCGTGCACAGGTATGACAGTGGATTTAATGAGAGAACAAACAGCAACACCAAAAATTATGCCTTTCTGGTTGTGAATACTGACTTAATTTGCTCCTCATCACTCCTAAGGAGCAAAGTGGTGTACCAAGTCTTGGTCAGGCACGGCTTTAGCTAACTGTAAATCTCTGGTAATCCAGCCATGTGGTATAGTACTAAAAGCCTTCTGGTAGTCGCTAGATATGTATGGATGTATGTATATATGTATCTATATATCTATCTATCTATCTATCTATCTACCTATTTATCTATCAATTTATCTATATATATATATATATGCCCAACGAGATCGGACATAGGAATATTAAGCAAGAACATTATAAATAACTATCTACCCACAATAACCACTAAGTTAAAGTTAGAATTATGGTCTAATACAGACCAAGTAATTAATTGGTTTAGATCAATTGAGCATAAAGAAGAAACAAAATTTATCCAATTTGATATAGCTAACTTTTATAGATCAATTAACCCAATAGTACTAAACAAGGCAATGTGGTTCTTCCATAAAAAAGCAGGCCTCACTAAAGAAGAATTTAAAGTTATAACAGCAGCAAGGAAATCGTTTATTAGCTTTAAAGATAAGATATGGGTAAGGAAAGATACCCCTGGAGCATTTGATGTTGCCATGGGAAGTTCCGACTCAGCTCAAATAGCTGATATGGTGGGATCATTTATCCTGTATGAATTAAATGATCAATTCCCTAGGGTTAGGGGGGGGGGGGTTGTATAGAGACGACTGCCTGTTGTATGTTAGGAATTGCTCAAACCAGGAACTACAGAGAATTAAGGGTAGGCTGGCCAGATTTTTCAGCAGAATGGGGATGGGTATAGTTTATGAAGATGATGTCTCAGTAGCAAATTTCCTAGATGTAACATTAGATATGAAGAATAAAACATATAGACCATACCACAAACCCCTAACAAACCTACAGTATATAAGTAAATCAAGTAACCATCCTAGGGCTATAATAGAAAATCTAGTAAAAAATATATCTTTAAGACTCTCCAAACTATCTGCTAACAATAGGGTATTTAATAATGAAGCTAATTTCTATAATGCAGCACTAAATAAGGCAGGATATAAAGAAAGGGTCTCCTATATTGAAAATGGTAGCAAAGGAATTGAAACAACTGACAACAACAACAATAATAATAATAATAATAATAATAATAATAATAATAATAATAATAATAATAATAATAATAATAGGAATAAACACAAAGTAAATAAACTAAATAAACCAAAGTACCCTCATAAAAACAACATAGGTAACTTAAAATTCTTTAAAAACAATATTAATAACCATGAGGATAATAATAAGGATAATAAAATCTGGCTCATAATCCCATTTGGGAGAAATATCAGGAGTAATCTGATAGCTAAGTTTAGAGAAGTGATAGGTAGACACTTCCCAAGGAGCTCACACTATGGTAAGATTATCAACACACATATAATCAGATTTGGATTTTCAAATACTAGGAACATAGCACAGATAATAGCAGCACATAACATTAAAATACTTGAGTCTAGGGAAACAGGTAGGAATGAGAATTTGAATAATAATATAAATGGCAGTAATAATAATAATAATAATGTACAAATGCAAAACAAAAGTCAAACATAAAATAATAATAATAATAATAATAATAATAATAATAATAATAATAATAATAATAATAATAATAATAATAATAATAATAATAATAATAATAATAATAATAATAATAATAATAGTGAGAATGATAACAATGATGGTAATAATAATAATAATAATAATGATAATAATGGTGATAATGATAGTAGTAGTAATAATAATAATAATAATAATAATGGAGGTTCATTTATTAATAATAGGAGTTAGAGCATAATCACAGTAAAAGAGGTAAACCCTAGGAGAATAAAATTTGAAGGACCTAATGCGAAAGTCAAAAATATAATATATCAATGCAAAGTAAAGACTCAAACAGATACCATGACATACTTGGGGTGCACTTCAGGACAGGTATGCCGTAGAATTTCTAACCATTTCTCATGCTTTAGAGATAGGAAGAAAATGGCTAGCACTAGTCTTAGCAAATACATCTGGGGGTCTTAAGGAAAGTAATAAACAGTATTCATTAGAATGGTCTATAATAGCTAGATCAATGCCATATGAGAGAGGAAGAAAGTATTGTTCGCTCTGTACGGTGGAACTGTACCACATACTCTTCTCTAAGGATAAATTGATCAATAAAGTAAAGAATAATGCTCTGAAATGTACGCATATCATAAGAAGTACATTTCGTTGGTATAAATGATCTCAAGATGTGATGAAGTACAGCATGATGTCTCATGTATGTTTATGTATGTGCAATTATGCATATATGGATGAGTGCATATAAGAGTGTGTGTGTGTGTGTATATGTATATATGTATATGTATACATGTGTATATGTATATATGTATATATATGTGTGTATATATATATATATATGTATATGTATGTGTGTGTGCATGTGTATGTATATATGTATGTGTGTTGTATTTGTATGTATGTGTGTATATATGTATGTATATATATGTGTGTGTATATGTATGTATATATATATATATGTATATATGTATGTGTGTGTGCATGTGTATGTATATATGTATGTGTGTTGTATTTGTATGTATGTGTGTATGTATGTATGTATGTATGTATGTATATATATGTATGTATATATATGTATATATATGTATATATATATATATATATATATATATATGTGTATATATATATATATATGTATGTGTATGTGTGTGTGTGTGTACGTATATGTGTATACATATGTATGTGTGTGTATGTATGCATATGTATACGGGTAATATAGTATAGTAAAGAGAAATAAACAAAATAATTAATTAATCTAGTGGAAATCCACAGGAGAGCAATAAAAATAGAAAATTAAGGAGTTATCTCCCCTATAATAACAAAGACGAAAGCTAACGATATCCTAAAGACCTAATAATAGTTATGTATGTGTTTTTTCGTGTTTTGTTCGAAAGGTAACCACTCCAGAAGAAGTGCCAAACGTCTAAATCCAATGGACCAGTCACTGGATAAGTTTGGCACAGAAATGTTAACATAGAGTGGTGAATAAATCGATATATCGAATTTGAAGTCTCTGTCTCTTTTGAATATGAAAATTTAAAAGTTTAAAAACCTTATATATATATATATATATCAATCTATCTATTTATTTATCTCTTATATCTATGTGTCAAAACTTCAGACATTTGTGTCCAGGGATTCCCTAATCATTTTTCAGGTCTTTTCAATAAGTTGGTACTCATATCCGTTTTCTTCTTTCATAAATGATTGCACTAGTAATAATGAAAACCTGACTGGACTCTTTTGTAAGTCTTACTAAAGTTAATTTCTAAAGACTAATGAGGCAAAGTCTCGTGTTTATATTATTCTAAAAACTAGTTGAAACATTTTCCCTGATCAACTAGACACTGAAATGTCTCCTGTTATTAGAAACATTGATATTCAACAGAGCAACATATTGACAGCTCGTATCAATTGTAAAGGTTTCAGTTCTTTTGTTTAACACGTTGATCGATATTATCCTAACCTGCCACAAAATCGACTGTTTGTGTTGTGTAAGATGTTACTATACCACTCGTCACTGAGAAATGCATTACTTATGATCTCTTTCATGAGATATATGAACTCACACATTCTCTCACACACACTCGCACACACACACGCACGCACACACACAGAAACACACACATATGTATATGAATATATATATATATATATATATATATATATAATTTATTATTAAGGGTAGAAATTGATATTAATCAATTAAAACCAGTGGTCTAGCATATTAAAAAAATACGAATATTAAAATTATATTACATACAAAAATAAGAAGAATGACCAGCAAAAGTGGACTCCTATATGCTAGAAATAGATGCCAAATCATCTAACCACGAAAAATATGTTCTCAGTAAAAATTTAGCGACACAACAGACTGTAAAAGGGCAAGACAAATGAAAAATACTAAATAAAAAACGATTAACCTACGTACCATGGTTTCACCTGTTAAAATTTACATAAGTAAATATCTGCAGGATCATCAGCGTAGTCTGTCGATTTATAAAATATAATTTCCAGAACTAGACACAAGACGTCCACCCGAAAGGGAGCACGTGTAGAGTTCTACAAATTACATTCAGTGTAACACCGTACGTCCATAAGATATATTATCTTTGGGCGAATACTACACTAAATTTGCTTTTCAAAGATGTATTTACATGAAGTTCTAGTGTGTTATGGCGAAAAGCATTGATGAATTATTGCGTTTATGGTTGTGGCTGGTTGAGACAAATGGTATTTGTCGGAGAATATAAAGTCAACAAATCGTTGCTATCAAAAAGTATTGCTATCAAAAAGTATTGCTATCAAAACTCCACTGCCATCTCTAAGGGTCAAAAAATTTTCTAATGGCCAACAAATTATTGCTATCTTAAGGTCAAGAGTTCACGACCATCTAAAGGTCAACAAATCCCTAATATTTAGGATCGACAAATCATTACTAACTAAGGATTAACAAATCATTGTTATCTAAAGTTCAACAAATCCCTGCTATTTCAGAGTCAACTAATCACTTCCATCAATGAATCAATGCCATCTAAATGTCAACTAATCGCAGCTCTTTAAGGTAGCAAATAATTTCTAATGGCTCGAAATATTACGGTTATCTATGATTCAACATATAACTGCTGTCTAAGGGTCAGCAAATACCTACCATCTGAAGTTGACAAATCATTGCTTTTAAAGGATTAACAAATCTCTTCTATCTAAGGGTCAACAAACCACTGTTATCTAAGAGTCAACAATACAGCTATCTAAGAGTCAAGAGTCCACTGGTAGCTAAAGGTTAATAAAATACTGCTAAGGTCCAAGATATAGTTGTTATCAAAGAGTCAACAAATCACTTTTGTTTCAGGGCCAACAAATTCCTGTTGTCTAAGCGTCGTCAACAAATCTTTTATCAAAGAATTGAAATATCACTGCAGTCTAAAGGTCAACAAATCACAGCTAAGGTTTAACGTGTAATTGCTATCTAAGGATCAAGAAATCACTGCTCATTAAGGGTCAACAAATCACTGCCGTCTAAGTGTCAAATCACCGCCGGCATCTAAGTGTCATAATGTTCTTTTATTAACAAAGACAGCAGGGATCAAAAATTTTGCTTGAAATAGGCAAAAAGCAGATTTTAGATCGTTGATCTAAGAGTATACACACACTATTGTGCAGATTATTACACAGGACATGGGTATAGAATATTATATATGATGTCTGATATAAAATATTTTACATGATGTGAGGTATAGAATATTTTGCTTGATGATGTATTTTCTTATAAAGTGAAAGTAATCGGTATTGTATTTTAGTAATCACTGTTTATATTCACTCAAATTTAAGCAATACATACAATATGTGTGTGCGTGTGCGCGTATATCTATATAATGTATAGAGTTTTACATACATATGCATTTATTATGTGTATGTGTGCGTGTCTATATAAGATAGATAGATAGATAGATAGATAGATAGATAGATAGATAGATAGATAGATAGATAGATAGATAGATAGATAGATAGATAGATAGATGGATGAACAGGTGTGTGTGTGTGCATAACATGCATATATTTTGTGTTGTGTGCTTGTATGTTATTGAAAACTCGATTTTAACTTCTTTTTTCTATTACTGAGAGTATTTCTTAGAGCATTGTTAGTGGTTTATGTTGGAACGAGAAGGAAATAAAAAGAAAAGTAAGAAACAAAGACTGCAAGAAAGAAAGAATAGAGAAGAAACGGAAAGGATGAAATTAAAGAAAGAGTTTTAGAAATACAAGAAAAGTAGGAAAGAAAACAACCTGTGCGCGCGCGCACAAATACACTCACACACACAAAATGATAGAGCATGGGGATGTTAAAAATAGAAATTTAACGACATAGCGGCAGAGGGAAAGGATAGAACTAGGGGAACAAAAGAGAAATATACTGAAAGTAGGAAAGTGAAGGAGGAGCAGGGGGGGGGAGGCGAGGAGGAGGATGGGGATGGAGGTGGTGGAGGGGGAGGAGGAGGGGGAGGAGGATTTGAACATTACTGACGTTGAGCAATGACATCATCTAATACTTGTCGGTGGCTTATTTGCATACATCTGCATAACATTAAATATTGTTGCCATATAAATACAATTATCAATGTTTATGTATCTAACTTTTTTCATGTCTATCTAAATACAGATATCTAATTCTATATGTATGTTTATGAGTATGTGTATATGTTTGTAATGTATGTATATATATATATGTATATATATGTATATATATATGTGTGTGTGTGTGCGTGTGTATATATATATATACGCTCACACACACACACACACACACATACACACAAACCCATATATATATATATATATATATATATATATATATATATATATATATATCAATTACTAGGTACAGATATATATGCATACATACATGCATATATATATGCATATATATATGCATATATATATATATATATATATATATATAAACACACACGCGAGTATAATCAAATATAGACTTATAAAGAGAAGCCCCCACCACCCACCCACCCACAAGTATACATATGGTTATAGAGGGCATGGTGCGTGTGGAGGGGTGCCGCAAAATTGCCTTAAGATATAGACATAGTCAAATCATTCAGGTTAGCTAAAGTGTGTACGTGTATGTGTACGTGCGATGCATTAAATACATCATTTCGCGGCAAATTTGATCATCTGCGAAAATATAAACGCCTTTTCTCTCTTTTCTTGTCAATTAATATCAAACATCACGTTGTGTCTAATGAACGTGCTGCGTTGCTCGTTCTGCTGTCTCACTTCTAAGTTGTGCGAGCGATTTTTTTTAGATAGGTTTGGTGACTGAACAACAGGGCAAACAGAGAGAATCAGAAACATGAGAAAAATTGAAAGACAGCAGACAGACAGACAGACAGACAGACAGACAGGCAGGTAGGCAAACAGACAGCCTGACGGATAGTTAGATATGTTTCTTTATTAGCCACACAGGGGGAAATGGATAGATAGATAGATAGATAGATAGATAGATAGATAGAGAGAGAGAGAGAGAGAGAGAGAGACAGACAGACAGACAGACAGACAGACAGACAGACAGACAGACAGAAAGAGAGACAGACAGACAGACAGACAGACAGGCAGCCAGACAGGCAAACAGGTAGGCAGGCAAACAGACAGGCTGATAGATAGATAGATAGATAGATAGATAGATAGATAGATAGATAGATAGATAGAAGATAGATAGATAGATAGATAGATAGATAGATAGAAGATAGATAGATAGATAGATAGATAGAAGATAGATAGATAGATAGATAGATAGATAGATAGATAGATAGATAGATAGATAGCCAGACAGGCAGGCAGACAGGCAGGCAGACAGGCAGGCAGACAGGCAGGCAGACAGGCAGGCAGACAGGCAGGCAGACAGTAAATTTCTAAGTAAAGTAGTATTTCAGTGGGAACGAAAAATAGTCTCAAAGTGAAAAGTAGTGGAGCGATATGGAAAGACTAAAAAGAAGGAATGAATATAGAAAGGGAAAGAAAGAAAGAAAGAAAGAAAGAAAGAAAGAAAGAAAGAAAGAAAGAAAGAAAGAAAGAAAGGGAAAGACAGAGTAAGGTGGAGAGAGAAAGAGAAGAGAGAGAGATGTAAAACGCGATAGAGAGAAAAGTGTAGCAAAGTTTTCGAAAAACTGGTGAATAAGAGGAATTGTAGAGAAATGAGAGAAAGAGGAAAAATGAAAAATAGAGTAAAGAAAAAAGAGGAGACGGGAAAGATAATAATTTATTGGTGACTCAGTCGGAGAAGGAAGGGACAGCATCCTTGAGCAGAGTCACCTTGGACAGAAAAGGAGAAAAAAAGAAAGGAAAAGAACAAAGAAAACGACAGATAACAAAAGTGCAATTGCAATAACAATATTATTATTATTATTATTATTATTATTATTATTATTATTATTATTATTATTATTATTATATACGAACGAGAGGAAAAAGATCAGTAATTTAACACTAAAATGAATCTTTTATCAGAAATAGAGGTGGAGGAAGCCGTATTGCATATGGAACAGTGATTGTTAACCAGTCTGACTAGTTGGAATATATTTATATAATAGTTGTAATGGTCATATCAGTCTAGTCTGACCAGGTTAATATTGAAAAATGTCTGTTTAACACAAATGACCACACTAGAGGAAAATGGCCACCTTAGTTACACGATGATGTGTCAGTGAAATACTTTATGTAAAATACTAATAAATATAATCAATAGTGTTGCCTTTATTGCTAGTGGGTGCAGGCATAGTTGTATGGCTTTTAGTATTTAATGGTAATCCACTGAGCAACATCTCGCGTACGTTTTCCACAAAAGAAGCCTGAGATTGAGCAAAGTTTTATAGGTAAAGTATAATGACAGAAACTGTGGGAGTCCGATAGAGGGAGCATTTATTTTTCTGCAAGAGACTTAATACGTCGCCTTGTTTAACACCAGCATCTAGATCCTGGATGTCTTTTGTGAAACTCAACTTTTGTCAAGGGTTTGGACCAACCTTTCTGGTTGAAACAGTTCCCTCTTTTACTCCCACGAGTCTTAAAGAACCTGAGAAGAGTAAAGGCGCTGCCTTTCCTTCTCTGCGTGCGATTTTTAAAAAAAGGTTTGGACAACACGAACCCTTCGAATAAGTGAGGCCAGTAACCAATCGGAACCTACCGTGGTAAAAGGGGCAGCCACAAAAGCTTTTGAATTGGTTGGATCAATGAAAGTCTGTTAAATCTCTTACTATCAAGGCTAGTAGTTATAAACTGAATTCTGCATTTTAAGTTTAAAAAAAGAACCTGCAAGTTTGCAGAGACCCCACTATAGGTATTCTGGCTTGTTGGATCTGTTTACAGTAGGCAGAGACTAGACTGTCTCTGAAGAGGATTTATACTCGAGATAAAAGACTTCCTTTCCCCACACAAAATGGTTTATTCCTTTTTGTGAACATGTTTGTACTAACACTTGTTTAACGCTTCTTTCACCAAATTATATTCTAAGTCAATTATATTCTAAGACAATGTCTAGTGTCAATAATGCCATATGAATTGCGCCTTGGTAGCTAATCGGACCATTGACTTGGTCAGTTGTGACTCGAAAAGGCCCCGAGAGGAACGAATCCAACCCTTTCTTCTACGTGTTGTTAGAAAAAAAGAACACATTGAATAATATGATCGTAAACATGCCACTCCTCAAAAACAGATGTAATTGTCAGAGCTGAAACAATCCCCCATCATGTCTGCTCTAATTAAAGCTAAACAATTACAACAACAACCAATTTTTATTAAAATGTAATTATCGTTCTTCTGTGAGATCGGAACTGTCCAATAGATAAAGCTCTGAATTAGCAACACAGGTCTTCAGTTGATATATCTCATAAATATTTCACTATCTCTCGACAGGGCAATGTTATTTGCTTCTAAATATATATCAGACATTCTAATGGAAGTTGGACTAATTTTTGTAATGTTAAGGGATGGTAGGAACAGAAATAAGCCTATTTTCAAATAATTACATGTACAGAGTTATATCTGTATGATTTTGTCTCACAGTAAACGGTCCACGGGAATTTTTTTTTTTTTTTTTAGCTTGGGATAAATACTGACCTGGCAGATTCAATTGTTAGGAACTAATCAGCAATTATTCGCCTTCCCTTCCCAAAATACCAAGATAAAGTAGTGAAAATGTAAACAAAATTGAGCTAAACAATTTATTTTCATAATGGCATTAATTATTACAGTGGGCATATTGGTAGTAGCATCCTTTATATTCTGAATTCAAGTTTGCCTAGATCAACTTTACCTTTTATCTGATGACCAAATGCGATAAAATAAAGTACCAGTCAAGTACAGATGTCGATGTAATCGTTCGTTCTCTCCCCCAAAATATTATTGTTCGTACCTAAGAAATCACTAATCACTAGGGTACCATAGGCTGACAAATATGATGTGAAATCACACATTTATGGGAAATGGAAATTAAAATCTGCAACATTCATGCGTTAGCAACAGAGATGAAGGGATATAACTAAAACCGAGACTTAGACCTGTCTTGCTGAGATATGCTCTCCTACTGCAGTTCTAAATTGTCAATACACTGATTACACGTTCTTGTAGAAGTTTGACATCCTATTATTACTGTATGATACTGACTCTGAGTCACAATATTTTAATGTACTACATGAACATGTACTACATGAACATGTACTACATGAACATGTACTACATGTACTGGTTCGATAAATATCATGCAATATTTTAATGAGTTGCAAGGGTGAGATATGATTCAGTAAGATATCATACTTGAATATGTTGTAAGAGCAAGATACTGACTCAGTGATATAATACTATGATGTAATATTTGATAAGGGCAAGATGTATGATATCTCACAAAGATATCATACAATATCTTAATATGTTATGAGAGCAAGTTACAGGCTGAGTGAGATATACAACATTCTAATGTGCTGTAAAAATATGATACAAGGCCAGAGAGACATCATATTATCCTAAATTCTAAAACTGAGCTAAAACAAAAAAAAACCTCTTCTCCTGAGAAATCCTTCCTTCACACCAAACGGCTCTCAACTTCTCATAGCAATCACATTGTAAAAAAATACAACAATAGCCCGGGCCAAACATAGTACCTCTCAAAAGCTTAACTAACCCTAACTGTAAATTGTTTGAACATTCATAATATATACATTAAAATTATAACATTCTCTCTTTTGATGTTTTTGAAAATATTTTCACTAAAAAGTATTTACTAGAAACAACATTAATGTGCAATAATTTGTGGTCGGCTTAATAAATACAATACAGGCAGAATTTGAGTGCATGTGTTTGTACCTGTGTCTCTGCGTGAATGTGTGCTTGAGAAAAGAAGGTAGAGATGGAGGGAGGGAGAGAGAGAGGCAGGTAGTGAGTGAGTGGGTGAGTGCATTTGCAAGAGAATTCAGGCCATTAGCAGTTCTGATTGTTTAGACTAAAAGCAGTCAAACACTGTGAGTAGATACAATCGATGTTTCTTTTACCCAAAATTTCTGGTTTTGTAAGGAAATCATCATCATCATCATCATCATCGTCGTCGTCGTCGTTGTTGTTGTTGTTACCGTTGTATGTTGGTAAGAAAGGATCTCTGTGAGTAGGTTTCATTAATACAGCAATTTTCAACTAGATTTCCCAACAGAAAATATTTTTTATCCAGTTTTATAAACAAAAGGTTTTGTGACTGTTTAAGAATCCTCCCCATTACCTGCGGTAGAAGAACAGTTTGTCTTTCGACATTTTAACTGGGGTTTTTTTTTTATATTCTTGGCAAAAACCCATTTGTATTGGCATTTGTGTTTCAAATTGTTTTCAGAAGTATCCGGAAGAATTGGTCACAGGGCGAGACCAAAGGTTACTTTAATGTAAATGGTTAGCTCAATTGTCATGGGTACAAAAGGTGTGTAATTCGAGTCCTGTAGGTAAATTTTGGCCTTTTTACCAACCAAGAAATTTTCAGTCCAATATTATTTGTTATAATCCTTAAGACTGTAGTCACTTCAGGATTTATTGCATCGTGTTTGTGTGTGTGTGAGTGTATGTGTGTGTGTGTGTGTGTGTGTGTGTGTGTGTGCGTGCGAGTGTGCGTACATATATGTTTGTGTATATATATATACACACACATATATATATGTGCATATATATGCATATATATATATATTCTATTTAATATATTTTATATATTTTATGAGTTTAATTTGATTATCTTCATAATTTCTTCTATCCCCATTCAATTTGATCCCTCTTATACCCTTTCTTTACCTTGTGGAATTATCCCCTGTAAAGTTTGAATCTTTTGAGCACTACTAAATGTCTTCTATACGGAGAATATCTGGATCTTATTTGTGAACTATATCTATATATATATTTTTTTTTTTTGACCGCAAAAAATATATTAATAAATAAATAAATAATCAATTTTCGGACGTTGGGCAGCTGCACCTACTATAACTATGGCAGCATCTGGCAACGCAGGCCTCTCTCAAATCCAGGCACCCGCTGCCTGCCACTGTCTCTCAGTCGCTTTCACGCATCAGTAGCGTGTGTTTGTTACAAACGTATCTGAAATACAATGACCAGTAAAAGGAAAATGCTTTCATCTACATATGCGATAGCTAGGATGTTATGGAAAACTATTGATTCAGACTGTAAAATGAAGATTATCCGGCAGTATAAAGGCGGAAAGAAGGTGAATACAATAGCATTCCACGGTATCGACAATACTTAAGGACTAAGAAAGAATTCGTGAAAGGTTCTGCACTTATGAAGTCTACAATTTTAACCAAACAACGACGGGGACCCATCCATGAAATGGAGGAATTGTTATTCATGTGGATGGAAGATTTAATACAGAAAAAAAAACATGCGTGAGTCTTCTCACAGTGCAAACAATGACTAGAAGTCTGTTTCAGACTTTAAATTCAGGCTCCGGCGATTATTACGCACAACATATTCAGGCTAGTAATGAGTGGTTTAGGCGTTTAAAAAAAAACAGTTTTGCTTTGCATAATGTACGTGTCACAGGAGAAGCAGGAAGTGCAGATGAGGATGGAGCCCAAAAATTTCGTTGATAGTTTTGATGAATTAATTGAGGAAGGTTATCTACCAGAACAAATATTCAACAAGTATTTACAATACAATAGAGTACATATTATGTATTTTTCACATTATATACAATAATTATGGATTAAATTTTTCTGTTTTATATTTTTATAACCCGTTTGAATGAAAATAGTGTTGAAACACATATATCCGTCATATGACCAAATCAACTTATGACCTATCAGTCGGAATGGAATTCGGTCGTAAGTCGAGAAGGAGTAAATGTGTGTGTGTGTGTGTGTGTGTGTGTGTGTGTGTGTGTGTGTGTGTGTGTGTATGTGTGTTTGTGTATGTATATGTGTATAAATGTATATATGTAAATATGTATATATATGTGCGTGTATATGTGTGTGTGCGTTTGTGCGCGCACTTGAGTGTGTGTGTATATATGTATATATATGCATATATGTGTGTGTATGTATATATATATGCATATGTGTGTGTGTGTGTGTGTTTGTGTATGTATATGTGTATAAATGTATATATGTAAATATGTATATATATATGCATGTGTGTATGTGTGTGTGTGTGTGTGCGTGCGCGTGTGAGTGTGTGTGTGTGTGTGTGTGTGTGTGTGTGTGTGTGTGTGTGTGTGTGTGTGTGTGTGTGTGTGTGTGTGTGTAAATGAGACTGTATGTGGTCATGGATTATGTATGTGTGTTTAGCTCCCGAAAGACTCTGAAACGGTGCATCCTCGAGAAAAATGAACTTGATTTCTGAAATCTGCATCTCAAAGAGAAAGTTGTTCGCAAATGATAATAAAAAATATGGTTGTCTACGAGAAATTATTCAACTTTTACAGCGACAAATCTCCTACGCTCTATCAGTCCAACATCAGCTTTTCTCTCTTTTACACTTTCCTCTCTTTATATATATTTACCACACTCTTTCTCACTCTCTCGCTGTATATGTTTTACCTCTCAAGCATGCTGCCCCATTCTCTCGCTCGCTCTCTCTCTCTCTCTCTCTCTCTCTCTCTCTCTCTCTCTCTCTCGCTCTCTCTCTCTCTCTCTCTCTCTCTCTCTCTCTCTCTTCAAATGACATGCAATTGTTTTAATTTTGCTTGAAACTTCTAATGTTCAGTTTCATTTTATGATACACGGCTATTACGCACAAAATGCTAGCTTCCAAATCCTGTTTTCTGATTGGGTAAAACTTATCAAACTTTAGACCTCAGTGACATTTTTCTAAAATTTTTCTGGAGTGAATAAATCACGAAATCGGATTCAGCGTGAAAAAGTACATCAATATATCAAATTTGGAAATTTTCACTCAATTTTAAAATATGTGACAGCATCAAATAAGATAACTCTCTCTCTCTCTCTCTCTCTCTCTCTCTCTCTCTCTCTCTCTCTCTCTCTCTCTCTCTCTCTATCTATCTATCTATCTATCTATCTATCTCTCTATCTCATTCTTCGCTTTTCTCATTATAAACTTTCCCGCTTTATATATTTACCGCACTCTCCCTCAGCAAGCGTATATCGCTCCCGCTGAGTGTGTACGTGTGCATGTGTGTGTCAGTGTGTGTATCAGTGTGTGCATGCATGTGCGTAAGGAATTTCATTAGGGTGACAATGATTTTAAAAAGGTATGTAAAAGATAATTCATTTTAATAGCATGCTTTTCTGTAAATACGCTTTTTCTTACACACATACACACACACACACACACACACATACACACACATACACACACACACACACACACACACACATCAATACATGAGTGACAAAGAAATGAGGAAAGTATCGAGAGGTCATTTGCTGTGCAAGAAACATCAGCCAAACTCTTTCATATGAAAATTATTTTGAAATTATAAACAGAAACAAATCGCAGATTCGGATTGTTCGTATCCTGAAACTATGATTTTAAAAATACCTTGCATAGAGAGACTGATAGACCAGTTTTGTTCCATGACCTTTTTCTGAAAACCTTTCCAGTCAGCTTTATGAAAATTTAGTTGAAATTTATAGAAAACCAAAAGACGAAGACAGGTGTATATACAACAAGCAGGTGTATTAGTTATGAAAATTTAGGCTGGAGAGGAGTTGGGTGCTTCGAGTAACCTGCATGTCTGCAGTTTTCTACGGATCATACTTTGTTAGTTCTATTAAGTTATGGTCCGAGAAAATAGTCGGTGTCGTCTTAACATTATGGATGAGCATCGTGTTATTTATAAGGCAGGGGTTCAAAACATTTTACTCCTTGTTAGGTAGAGCACTATTTGCTCCAGGAAGAGCATGTTTGCGAGTTTGAGATGAGATTCTACTTGCCTCGGTTCATGCTGTGACATACCTAATAGAAGGCGGTCCGCAGACCATTCGACATTAGGGAGGTTGAAGTCACCTAGAAGAAGTAAATGAAGGCTGTCATCTAGGTTTGTTAATACTTCTACTTTTTTTAAGCTCTCTTCAAATGAATCTCTATGATTTGAAGCATGTGGTGGACGACAGGTTGTACATCTGTTTAATGTGTATTACCAGAGTGTCACAAACTCAGTTTGAATGTGACTGCAGGACTACAGGTGTGACATCTTCTTCGATGTACATTGTAACTCTACCATGAGTTCTTTCTCCCTTGTCAGTTCTAAATAAAGCATATTTGGTATGTGTATCTCAGTATCTGACATGTCAGCGATCAGCTGTGATTTTGTTACCTCCATACATATTGCTTGATTACATATAACTAAGTCTCGCAGGTACGTGGTTTTGCGTTGGTGGGATGTTATAAGGCCGCTGATATTCAGCAGGAATATTTGTGTGATATATAGAGAGTCGATAATGGTCACTGATCTGACATACATTCTTATTGTTTCTAAAAAGACAAAAATAGATAATACGATATGATAAAGTTAAGTAAATTAAAATATACTACAGACTTATAAGTGGGATATACCTACATGTTTATTTATATACAGACACATATACACTTCTAACACACATTGTTGCTATTTTTACTATACATATTAATATTAATATAGGCTAGGTCCAGCCAACATACTAGATAGTATATATAGTTTTGATATATTAAGTTGTTTCACATCAAATGTCGCATTTTTAATTACTTATTTCAGTCATTTAAAGACTCAGTTATGTATACCTTGCATTTAATCTTGACTCTTTTTCTTTCCCAACAATATTGGTATACAAAATTCGTATCCACAGACCTTATGAAAATGATAACAACTAAACTATGTTGAGTGATTTTCTCGTATGAGTACAAACTAGGCCACTCTGTCGCAGAAGCTCTATGGAATATCAAGCGGGCCTTTGATAATGGTTTTATTGACAACGGAACTGTTCAGAGATGGTTCCAAAGCTTTCGTTCAGATGATAGGCTTGAAAATAAACCAAGGGTAGGCCAAAATCAGTTATTCGCCATGATAGATTAAATGCTTTGGTTGAACAAAATCCGATAACAAAGGTTCGAAAACTTTCATAAGAACTCCAAACATCTCACACAAATGTTTTTGGACACCTGTAAAAAATTGTAGAATTCAAGAAAACGGATAGGTTTGTTCCGCATCAAGTGAACGAGATTCAAAAAAACAGACGCCTCGAAGTGTGCTCTTTATTGCTTTCTCGACTGGAAAAAGACCATTTTTGCATCAAATCATTATTTGTGATGAGAAATGGATACTCTTTGACAACAGCAGGAGTACAGAACAGTGATTAGATGCAGGAGAGTCACCTAAACACTACCCAAACCCACCATTGCACCTTAAAAAGTTAGCAGTCACTGTATGGTGGTCTGCGAAGGGAGTTATTCATTATTTATTTTTGCAACAAGGAAAAATGGTAACAGCAACATCGTATTGCCAGGAAATTGGCTGAATGCATGAGAATTTGAAAAAGAAGCAACCCAGACTAGTGAATAGAGATGGCCCAATTTTGCTCCACTACAATGCACGTCCTCACACTCCTCAAGCTACGGTCCAAAAGTTACAAAGCCTGAATTATGAGATTTTGCAACATCTTCCCTATTCCTCTGATATCTCTCCTACTGATCATCACTTATTTAAGCATTTTGAGCTTTTCATAAGCAATAAAACATTCTTAAATAGAGAAGAGATAATTGAAGCATTCGGACAGTTTATCACAGCAAAAGATTATTTTTTTTTTAAAGATGGAATATATGACATAGAGAAACGTTGGATAAACGTCATAAATGAGCTTGGATCATACTTTGATTAAATAAATCAGTTATCTAACACTTCTGAAACATTTTATTGTTACCTTTCAAATGCGACATTTCATTTGAAACAACCTAATATATATATATATATAGTCTAAGTTTCCCAGCAAAACGGTCCAAAATCCCCGCTGCAAACCGGTCCAAAATCGCCTTTGATACCTTCACTCTGATGCGCTTCTGATCTGCGTTCAGGCATTTCGGCATCTATTTTGCGGAATACTTTCTCAAGTCCGGAATGTTGTGAATGATATAGCCACTCTTTCGCAGGAAATCCTCAGAGTTTCAGCTACGACTTTAGCTGAAATCTAGCGGTCCTCGAGAATCATGACGTACACAGCGTCTGCTTTGTCCTCTGTGGTCGCAGAAGTTGGGGTTCATCTGTGACCTTCAAATGACCAGTCCGAAACCTTGACATCCAGATTTTCACTGTGGAGTAAGATGGGCAGCTATCATTCAAGAATTCCTTCCTCTTGCCATGGATTTTCACCGTTCCTTTACCTTACAAAGAGAGGAATTTCATGACCGCCCCTAATTTAATTTTACCAAAATCCATTGTAGGAGCTGCCATCATGAGTCAAATCTGCAAGAAAGAGAAATATATTGTCTACCATCATGATTTTTTGCATATCTTCTAAATAGTTGTCCTACCTCTCCTGTAAAGGTAACAGCTCTACCCTTTCACGATACCCTTAAAGCGAGGAACTTTTCAGACTTCTCTCGTATCTGTACTCATTAGAATTCAAGCATCTCACCGGAGCAGAGACTGCAAAATCTTTAGAATGTATAGTACGGATTTTAGAGTAATGTGATGATATTTGTTATTTGAAACTGAAACTTCACAAATCGCAGCTCTGAGTTCCATCTTCCCAATCAGAAGTTGATATTGGAAATGGAAAGCAAATTATATTTATATGCAAAATAAATAGCTGTAAATTGAAACAGAATCTTAGAAAAATATAGAAGCAAGTGAAGCGTTTTTATCGGCTTTCGTGTTTAAAGGTTTATACAGACGTGATGAGCATTTATTTGTTTGATATTTTGAACTTTATTTTAACAAACAGAATTTCTGATGACAAAAAGGTTTTAACTCATAACGAGTATTAATGATGGAATTGCTCCACAATGTGTATAAGGTTTCACAATGTAAGTATTGCAAACATTTTTATATCATGCCTATGGCTTAACGTGTTCTAAAGTGTTTCAAAGGATTTTAATATTTAGGTTATTCTAATCTTTCAGAATTTAAATGCATTTAGATAACGTTGTAGCGGATCATTTTTCAATGTATTATTTACCATTAAACCAACAAGATTTTTAGAAGCCGAATAATAATTTCTTTAGCGCAATAAATGACGGAATTCGAAAAATAATTAGTTTTGAGCATTTTAGAGATTACAATTTTAGAAATAAATTAAGAGCATTAAGAGCATTAAGAGCTTCTAACTCCTATTTCTTGCAATATGGGTACTTCAGCACCATCAGTCTTAATTAGTGACGATAAGATTTTCTCTTTATGGCTTTATATTACGCCTACATATATGCATGTATGTATGTATGTATGTACAGGGAATTCGGTCTAAATTTGAAATTTTACATAAAAGAAAAAGAAAACAGTTTTGCAGCCAAAAATGAAAGTATTTTAAAACATCAAAAAATATCAACTAGATTACAGCTGGGAGATAACACTTTACTCAAAGTAGCCGCCATCAACTTCCATAACGGTCTGTAGACGGCTGCGAAACCTGGCGTACGCGTTCCTCACTGCCCCGCTAGGATCTTCGAAGAACTCTTTGATTTTGGCAACCAGCTCATCTTGGTGTTACAAGAATAGCTGTTGGTGCCTTTCTCAACCGTGTCCCACACATGGGAATTGCAGGCCAGAAACTATGGCTACTGAAGTCAGAAATTCTCCAACAACCACTTCTGACTCTTTCTGGGATTATGGCAAAAAGCCCAATCCTGCTGCTATACATATGGCCTTCTAGCAGCAACCTTCTCCAGTCAATGATTGACCACAGCCTCCAACAACTTTATATAGCCGTCTGACTTGAGCATAAGGTCTTGTCAAAGATGTGGAGCGGCATGACATCACCCTCACTAGAGATATACCCAAAGACTATCATTCCTGCTGGCCTCAGCTTTATAGTCTCGGTTGCAGCAGTCCATGTCACGTTTTACAGCTTTTACAGTGTTCATGGAACATTAAACAGTAGTCATGATGTGGGCATTTTGATACTCGACGCAAAAAGACTATAATACAGGTAACTCTTTTTCAATATTCAAATGGCTTCCAGCCTTCCATGTTTTTGAACTTTTCTAAACTACAACTTTAATCTGTATGCAGTCCGACGTCATTGACTGTTCACCCTTACATCAAGCTGTTCCTAAAAAAGAGACACAGAATCGTCAAATTTAGCCTGAACACCCAGTATGCACGTACGCACGTATGTATGTATATTATACGTATATATGAGTGATGAGTGATATGTATATGTATATATATATATATATATATATATATATATATATATATTCTAGTCACACAGTATCGATCAGACAATTAGATGCTGTTATACACAGCTGGTCACAGTGCGCTTCCAATTTTATCCTGATTGCGCCAATCTTTTTCATCTCGATGCAAATTGATTAAATGATCTTCCCATCGTGTTTGATTTTCTCTTTTTTACTTCCATTAGAGGGTTCGTTTCGGTTTATCCCTACCAAAGACCTGCAGTTGTTGGTACATATGGCAAGGGTTGTTATCAGATTTCTAGGCAACCTATTGGTACCTGAGATTCTTAGCAGCCTCTGGTCGTTCGGATTTCGCTTCCCACCATGCAGCGGTCCTGTTGACTTGCAGGATACTGAGGCCTATTTCCTTGCATTGTATTAGCTTTAAAGATGAAGTCACCCCATTCTCTAGGCGTGCAGGCCATTTATTACTTCTTCAGTTTAGCTAGCTTCCACCTTCTAACGGATAGACTATGTGCTCGCTTCCGTGAAGTAGACCTTCCGTAGGATCAGTAGTCCAGTACCTTTGCATCTTGGTTCGGCCTTCGAGGGCATACACCCTGCTACCATAGCTACCGAACTACCATTACCACTGTTGCTATCCTATGAGGTACTGATGTAGGATGAGTGATGGTAATGGTAGTGTACAGTGATCTCTCTTTGATCAGTTCCATGGTAATATATATGAGTGGTGGCAATAATAGTGTAGTTATCACTGTTGGATCTGTTACACACACGTATATATGTGAGCGATGAATAATGGTAATGATAATAGTCTAGTCATCACTGTTGGATCAGAGAAAGATATATTTATGTAAATATTAATGATGCTGGTAACGATAGTAGCGATGAAGTTAGCTGTTTGTGTACACTTTTACAACTCTTCTCCATGGCAGCTTTTAGTTTTGCTATCTATGCCAGTAATTTCCAAATAATGGAAGATGTCTGTTGTCGCTGTTGTTTAGTTATGAAGTGCCTTAATTTAGTTCTTTTCGCTCCAGTAGTTCTTTTTAAAGTTTCATAATATGTATAGAATTTACGTGGCTTTTTCTCTCTTTTCCGATAGCCAGGAAAAGATCTTGATTTTAATGTAAAAATCAAGTGATCGGTCTCAGATAGCTAACGTGTTTCATCTTCAAGTTTATACTATCAAGTAACAGAGTCATTGGTATTGTAGATAACACTATTGGTGATGCAGTTACCTGTGCCAGTCATTATCATAGAAGAGTTGTTTGTGAAAAAGGAGTTCTTTTTACCTATAACAGAAAAAGGCCAGTTTGTGTTTAGTCGACTTAGTTGTAGAGGAAAAATGTTTTAACATATATTTAAACGGTTTTCTACGTCTGTACCATTGTTGTTTCCAGCATCATTGTTTATGTGTTTCTATGAGATTTATTTCAGATTTACATTTTGCACAATTCAGATTGGTCACATAGCAGGCTCTTTTGTTTAAATCAAAAGAAGTTTCGAAGTTTGTGAGCATGGTAATTAGTCTTTGTGTGCATATAAGTATACGTGCGCAGATAAACTTGCATTCATGTGGTGGGTGCGCATGTGACTTAACTGCGAAAATGGTTGGTGGGGTACCCTTCATTGCTATTTATATGTATGTGCGCATGCATTTCATAAGTATATGTGATTGTACATGCGTTCAGCCCAAGGAGCTCAAATAGAGAATCCCTGAAATGTTTTATAAATTTTCCTTGTATCACTAATGAATTGTACGTGGGGAATGCGTATAATTTTATTCTGCATAAAAATCTACAGCGTCTGTAGGTTTTTATGCAAATTTGTTTTAACGTAACCCATTGCGCCTATGGTAACAGGTACGAATAAAACTCTATATTCTGAATATAAATATTGTAAGTCTCTAAATATTATTTCCCCATAGATATTCTTTCCTCCAATTTTTTATGACACATTCACATCTGCCAGACATCTTATTATAAGTGTGATTGATTTTTACTCTTTGTCCCATAGAATAATTTCTCACCTATCGTGTTTATACCGAATTGTTATTTTTATTGGAATGGTTCGCCAGTATTCTTTATTTTTATACCCTGCTTCTGGTGGGCGTTTGTTATAGCCGCCAGGAAAATCCTTTATGCAGATAACATTGTAGAGGATTGGAAAGCTGTATTATAATCACGTATATGTCTATACGTAAGTGTGTAGATATGTAGATGCATTCGAACGTACGTTCATACGTACCTATATATATGTGAACATGTACGTGTATATGTATATGTATATGTATGTGTGCGTATATGAATGCATATATATGCATGTTTGTATATATAAATGTTACACTGGCATATTTACACATATGCATTTGCAAATAGTACACATGGAGCGTAAACAACCAAATGATTAAGATCGCTTGATGTCTTGAGTTCGTTGTTTCTTCTTTATTTTGTGAAATATTTCCACAGTCTGGCTGCCATCCGCCGTTTCTTCAGCGTTACTAGTAATCATCCCACTCTCATATTACTCAAATAGAAGAATTTACTGACATTAACTATTTTCCATTGAAGGGAAGTAGCAGGAAGACTAACTAGAAAGTAAGACGGTAACAACAGACATGCGAATAACAACAGCAACAAGTAGTAGTAGTAGTAGTAGTAGTAGTAGTAATAGTTGTTGTTGTTGTTGCTGTTGTATTAATTAGCCATAAGGGCTACGTATTAATATTAACGTATTAATAAAAATATTAATCTACTTAGGGAATTTTTTGTTTCCATTTTCTCATGTCTTCCTCAGTCTTTCCTTTCACACGTATACACACACACGCGCGCTTTCTCTCTCTCTCTCTCTCTCTCTCTCTCTCTCTCTTTATATATATATATATATATATATATATATATATTTATCTCTCCCTCTCTCTCCCTTTCTCTATCTATCTACCTTTCTATCTATCTATCTATTTCTATCTCTCTCACTGTATATATGTCTATGTGTGAGTGTGTGTGTATGTGTGTGTGTGAATATGTATGACAGACCGACAGACAGATAGACAGAACGATATAAAGAATTATATATATATATATATATATATATATATATATATATATTATTTTGCTTAAAAGAGTTCCAACACTGTCTGTTTTTTATGTTTTATTTATATTCCTGCAGAACTAATGTGGGGTATAGAATATGGAATATACAATATATAATATAATATACAATATATAATATAAAATAAAATAAAAATGGATGGCACCATGAAATAAAGTATTGAATGTAGATGAAATATTGAGTGTTCAATATAAAGGATCAAATATATAAATATATAAATATAAATATATATATATAAAGGCGACTCGAGTTTCAGGGCTATTTCCCTTCGTCATGGCCGGTATGACAGTCTTTAACAGACTGTCCGTTAAAGACTGTCATACCGGCCATGACGAAGGGAAATAGCCCTGAAACTCGAGTCGCCTTTATATATATATATTTATATTTATATATTTATATATTTGATCCTTTATATTGAACACTCAATATTTCATCTACATTCAATACTTTATTTCATGGTGCCATCCATTTTTATTTTATTTTATATTATATATTGTATATTATATTATATATTGTATATTCCATATTCTATACCCCACATTAGTTCTGCAGGAATATAAATAAAACATAAAAAACAGACAGTGTTGGAACTCTTTTAAGCAAAATAATATATTCCTCTATACACAATCATACAAAAAAATCCACCTTTTTTTGTATTTATTTTTACTCGCATATATATATATATATATATATATATATATATACGTATGCACACACACACAAACACACACACACACATCACACTCACCGTTTCTAAGTTTCTTTTCCTCAAATTCCTTCTCTCTCTCTCTCTCTCTCTCTCTCTCTCTCTCTCTCTCCACACAGACACACGTACACACAGACACATGCGCGCACGCGTAAGCTTACATACATATATACATATATATATATATATATATATATATATATAAGTAAGAAGGAGAGAAACAAGTCGGTGTACATATTCAATCAATCCATTTGATATTATCGAAATTCTCCACAGTATACAATATACATAGATGCGTTCACATATATGAAAGATGATATAATTTATAAGAGTTTATAAACACATATAAATACGAAGGTTTATAAATATATAAAAATTCATAAATATATAAAAACTTACAACCACATAAAGATTCATAAATATATAAACACATAAATATAAATACACATTTGTACTTGCGGAATCCGAATGTCCGTATAAGAATCAAAGTCTATCGGATTATTTTGCCGAACCGCTCACATTACAGGGCGCAAACAAACCAACACCTGTCACAAAGTAATGGGAAATGACAAACACAGCCACAAAAACACACACAAGCATATACATAATCTCTTCTATATATATATATAAAGATGAGAATGTCTGTCTGTCTGTCTGTTTGTCTGTTTGTGTGTGAGAGTGTGTGTGTGTGTGTGTGTGTGTGTGTGTGTGTGTGTGTGTGTGTGTGAATCCCTAAAACTCGAGAACTACCCAACCGATTTAATTCAAATTTTACACATGCCTTACTTACGGTCCGTGCAACGTCATGGGCCAAAACATTTTCAACTTCTTTCCTAACGCGAGCCCAGAGCAATCTCTTATCTCTTACACTATTTCAGTATTACGTGTCAAAAGTGAAGCAATAGCATCTCTCTATTGCAATGCGAGATACTTTCAGTTTAATACTTTCACTATTAAACTTAAACTATTACCTCGCATATATACATACATACATATTTCATAAACACTCTACCACTGCTACTAATAATTGTTGGGAACTCTTTCAGACCCGCCTTACATTCGAACCGGAATCTCAAAAACATCGTCCCCTTACATCTCATTCTCATTTCATTACAACGACAGGCAAATAAAACTTACTTCGTACGACGAGACAATGGACGATGGTAACAGACATTAACCAGATGCTACCTTGTCAAGTGAAATATATTGCCATCCGCCTGTTCATAAATTTCACATGCAATCCCAAGTGGAAGGAGAGTCAGGCCGATCTCTTCTTCGGTCAAAAGCCTAAAGACAGGCATGACCTACCCGCCCGAGTTTTCCATCTGAAGTTAATCACTTTCATGGAGCCCATAAAGAAGGGGAACCAAGGGATAGTCACATACAATGTGATATGTACTCAATCGAATGGCAAAAAAGGGGCCTTCCACATACTCATATCCTGCTTTGGCTCGCAACGAAGATCAAATCCACTGACAGCGACAAGATAATCTCTGCAGAGCTTCCTGATCCAGCTTTAGACAAAGTACTATACGAAATAGTTAAGGCAAACATGGTGCATGGTCCATGTGAGCGTGGATTCAACATTAACTCACCGTGCTTGAAAGACAGCGTATGTTCAAAAAGGTTTCCAAGGAGGTTCCTACAAGAAACTCAGACAGGTGCCGATGGGTATCCATCATACATACGGAGAAAACCAGAAGACGGCGGTTTCACAGCAACTATCGGACAGCACGGGGTTGATACTAGATGGATTGTTCCCTACTGCCCACTCCTGTCAAACACTTTCAATGCCCACATCAACGTTGAGTTTTGTAAATCCGTTAAGTCCATAAAGTACGTTTGTAAGTATGTGAACAAGGGTTCTGACGCTGCAATGTTTGGACTTCAACAAGAATACTGCCAGGATGAGGTGACGCACTATCAGGTGGGACTGTACATAAGTAGCCACGAGGCCTTCTGGCGCATCTTTGGCTTCCCACTTCACCAACGACACCCCGCCATCCAACATCTTGTAGTGCACCTGAAAAAACGGTCAAAGGGTTATGTCACCGATGCTAATGCTTCTCTGTTGGCAGGGAAACCAAGGGATACCACACTCACTGCATTTTTCAAGCTTTGCCAAGGTGATCCATTCGCTCAAACCTTGCTGTATCCACAGATTCTGTCGTACTACACCTGGAATGGAAAAAAATGGGCCCCAATGAAAGCAGGTCAAAATGTTCATGGATACCTTGGCATTAAGTTTGACACTTGCCTTGGGCGAGTATACACAGTACATCCCACTCAACAATAGTGTTTCTACCTCCGTCTACTACTGCATAAAGTCAGAGGGCCAACGTGTTTTCAGGCCCTAAAAACCGTTCATGGACATGTCTGCACAACATACAGAGAAGCCTGCTATCGACAAGGACTGTTGGAAGATGGTGCACAATGGGATGCAACTTTATGAGAGGCTGCTTTATCAGAAAAGTCTCGGGGCACTATTTGCAGTATTATTATAGACATGCGAACTGTGTGATCCGGCCACTCTATGGCTCAAGTACAGGGACAACCTGGCTGAAGACTTTAAGAGGCAAGTTCAACTGCTTTATCCTGAAGTGGAGGGTATCAGCAATGAAGTCTACAACAAAGCTCTCATTGACATTGAAGACAGAATTGCTACACTGGGTGGAAATGAATTATCCACATATGGCCTGCCACAAACATTCAGGTCAGGGTCAACTAGCCTTCCCACTGCTGTCATTCGTGAAACATCCTTCGACACTCAAGTGCTTTCAAAGTACGTTGTTGAAAACGAGCCTAAATTACTTCCGGACCAGCTGCAGGCCTACAGAACTATTCTTAACAATGTACGCCAACGCGAGGGCCAAATCTTCATCCTGGATGCTCCTGGAGCGAAAGGAAAAACATTTATTACAAAATTTCTCCTTCTCAGAAGTTAAGCAGCATCAAGACATCGTGGTAGCTGTGATTTCCTCTGGTGGCAGGACAGCACACTTGACTTTTAAACTTCCTCTCAATTTAGCAGCATCCGAGATGCCTTCATGCAACATCAACAAAGCTCAGATCAGGGGAAGGTACTTAAAAGGTGTCAACTAATCGTCTGGGATGAGTGCACCATGGCTCATAAGGGAGTTTTGGTATGCATTAGATAGAGCCCTGAAAAACATCCGAGACTGTTAGACTCCAATGGGAGGTATAACGCTTCTGTTGTCAGGTGATTTCAGGCAAGCTCTTCCTGTCTTTCTGAAAGGCACTAGAGCAGATGAGGTCCAAGCATGCCTAAAGTCCTCTACCCTGTGGCATCATGTTACGATCCTCAGTCTAACCACTAACATGAGAACTCAGCTACACGGTGATCAAATGTCCACAAAGTTTGCACAGGACATTTTGACACTTGGAGATGGCAAGGTGCCTCTTGACGCTGCAGGAGAAATGATAGTGTGGCCATTTTCCTCTGTTGTTAATTCTGTAGATGAGCTCAAACACAAAGTCTTTCCCAACTCCACAGAAAACTATCAAAATCACAATTGGCTGTGTGAAAGAGCAATATTAACTCAAAAAAAACGTCACTGTTAAAAAAGTAAATCAACAGCTAATGCATTCTCTTCTCAGCACTCTTCACACTTACAAGTCTGTTGATACAATTCTAGATAAAAATGAAGTGGTGAACTATCCTCCTGAATTTCTGAATTCATTGGAGCCTCCTGGACTACCTCCCCACATATTAGCACTTAAAGTTGGAACTCCTGTAATGCTACTCCGCAATCTGGAACCACCAAATCTTTGTAATGGAACACGACTCGTGATAAAGAAAATGATGTCACAGGTTATCGGGGCTATCATTCTTTCTGGATGTGGAAAAGGTGATGCCGTCTTCATTCCAAGAATTCCTCTTTCACTATCAGGAGCAAAAACTCCATTTACATTCAGAAGACTGCAATTCCCCCTTCGTGTCAGTTTTGCCATGTCCATTAACAAATCTCAAGGTCAAACCCTCTCTGTAGCTGATCTTCTCTTGGAATAGCCCTGCTTCTCGCACGGACAACTGTATGTTGGCTGCTCAAGAGTGGGGTGCAAAAGAAACCTCTTTGCATATGCTCCACGAGGAAAAACAAAGAACATTGTTTACAACGAGGTGTTATAATCACAACAGCTAGGAGGTATGTACATGATCACCTTTTCTTACCAAACTTCATGTACTTTCATATATTTACATTGATATACATATATATATGTATGTGTGTGTGTGTGTGTGTCAATATATATATATATATATACATTGCATGCCAACTAATGTTGGTATATTTATGTCCCCATAAATTAGCAGCTTCCCAAAAGAGACCGATAAAATGAGTGCTTGGGGTCAATTAGTTCGACTAACGGCAATGCTCCAGTAACGCCACAGTCAATTGCTTTAAACAAGTAAAAGATAAGAACAAACAAATATGCCATTTCACTTCTGAGCAACGCCGGGTATCTCTACTAGTGTATACAAATATATATATATAGAAAGTATTAATCTTGACCCAAACAATTTATGGGAAGATTTCAAAACAAAAGTATTTCAGGCTGCAAGTTCGTCAGTGGGATTTAAATCTCATAAATCCAGAGATTGGTTCTCAGATAGATCAGCAGAAATTCATGATCTACTTTTAGAAAAACAAAACTTAGGCAATACACTGCTCTCTCAGTCATTGAATCCCAACTCAAATGAAACTTACAGAAAGCTGAAAAGGAGGGTGCAAACTGCTCTAAGGAAAATTAAACAGGAATGGTGGAATGATAGGGCAAAAGGGGCACAAGAAGCAGCTGATAGAAATGATGTTTTCTTCTGACTGACACCGCTTCTATTCATAAGCGTTGGGTAGAACATTTCTCTGCACTTTTGAATAGACCATCATCCGTTAATATGAGGACGATAGAAAAAATTGAACAACTTCCAATTATAGAAGAGATGGCATCTGAACCAACTCTAAATGACATTTATTTAGCTATGAATAAGCTGAATAACAACAAGTCTCCAGGATCTGATGGAATCTGTGCAGAAGTCTTGAAATATGGGGGTGACAAAATGATGGAACTCTTAAATATTTTAATTTGTCACTGTTGGAGAAGTGAGAAAGTGCCTCAAGACTGGATTGATGCCATTCTTGTCTCCTTATATAAATCGGGGCCAAAGGATCTGTGTGGTAATTTTCGTGGGATTTCCCTTTTGTCTGTGGTTGGAAAGGTGCTCGCCCGCATTTTGTTAGAACGTTTAAATACCTTTAT